>NW_026046716.1:300000-565151 GCF_023864275.1 Schistocerca cancellata | reverse complement strand
GGAGGACGCATCTTGTCCCTGGTGTTCAGCGGAGGGCCTGTGCGGGGTGTGGCAGTGTCGTGCTGGAGGGCCCACTGGTAGCGATGTGGGCTTCCTCGCCTCGCCTCGCCTCACACCAGGTGTCTGCGTAGTTTGCAGTGCATTCGCACCATTCCTATCCCTGTCCCTGTCCCCGTCCCGACTTGTCCCGACTTTGCTCGACTGCCGCTCGCTGCCGCTCGGGTCGTGGTCCATATGACAGCGCAAGCACGACAAACGTCTGCGAGACGAGACGAGACGAGACGACTAAGGAATAAATTCGTGGTTACAAATCAAATTTGGAACTCTACACTCCTACACAACAATAGGCGGTGACGTATTTCAGAAATCACCTGCCGATTCGTACTGTTTTGTCGTTTTCAAAGTCTTCTTGGCAAACTTGGTTAGCACATTCTCCCTCAAACTGAGTTAATTACTGCATTTTCGTACCATTACAGTAGTTTAAAAGGCTTAAGGAAGCAACTTTGTCACAACAGAAAGGTAGTTTGAAAATTGGGCTGGCGACATAACAAAAAAAAAAAAAAGGAAGGGAGCCAACAGCACCCGGGTTTCCCAGGCGGTCACCCATCCAAGTACTAGCCGGGCCCGATGATGCTTAACTTCGGTGATCGGACGAGAACCGGTGTATTCATCATGGTATGGCCGTTGGCGCTCATCTAATGTAGGAGCACGGCAGAATTCGCGTTCGGCTTTTCTCCCAACACACAAAATGTTAGTTTTCGGCCGCATTTGACGAAAGCGCTTCCTTCCGCAACCGCCAGTTCCTCGAGGACGGCGCGGGGAGGCGCGCCCGGCGTCCCAGCAGAGCGACGGCCGAATTGGCGGGCGCACCGCCGCGTGTGTGAGACGCACTGCTGCTCGTTGCACCCCCTGTCATTCGCTGGGCGCGTGCAGCCTTCGACACTAGCGGAGGACGCATCTTGTCCCTGGTGTTCAGCGGAGGGCCTGTGCGGGGTGTGGCAGTGTCGTGCTGGAGGGCGCCACTGGTAGCGATGTGGGCTTCCTCGCCTCGCCTCGCCTCACACCAGGTGTCTGCGTAGTTTGCAGTGCATTCGCACCATTCCTATCCCTGTCCCGGTCCCCGTCCCGACTTGTCCCGACTTTGCTCGACTGCCGCTCGCTGCCGCTCGGGTCGTGGTCCATATGACAGCGCAAGCACGACAAACGTCTCCGAGACGAGACGAGACGAGACGACTAAGGAATAAATTCGTGGTTACAAATCAAATTTGGAACTCTACACTCCTACACAACAATAGGCGGTGACGTATTTCAGAAATCACCTGCCGATTCGTACTGTTTTGTCGTTTTCAAAGTCTTCTTGGCAAACTTGGTTAAAACATTCTCCCTCAAACTGAGTTAATTACTGCATTTTCGTACCATTACAGTAGTTTAAAAGGCTTAAGGAAGCAACTTTGTCACAACAGAAAGGTAGTTTGAAAATTGGGCTGGCGACATAACAAAAAAAAAAAAAAGGAAGGGAGCCAACAGCACCCGGGTTTCCCAGGCGGTCACCCATCCAAGTACTAGCCGGGCCCGATGATGCTTAACTTCGGTGATCGGACGAGAACCGGTGTATTCATCATGGTATGGCCGTTGGCGCTCATCTAATGTAGGAGCACGGCAGAATTCGCGTTCGGCTTTTCTCCCAACACACAAAATGTTAGTTTTCGGCCGCATTTGACGAAAGCGCTTCCTTCCGCAACCGCCAGTTCCTCGAGGACGGCGCGGGGAGGCGCGCCCGGCGTCCCAGCAGAGCGACGGCCGAATTGGCGGGCGCACCGCCGCGTGTGTGAGACGCACTGCTGCTCGTTGCACCCCCTGTCATTCGCTGGGCGCGTGCAGCCTTCGACACTAGCGGAGGACGCATCTTGTCCCTGGTGTTCAGCGGAGGGCCTGTGCGGGGTGTGGCAGTGTCGTGCTGGAGGGCGCCACTGGTAGCGATGTGGGCTTCCTCGCCTCGCCTCGCCTCACACCAGGTGTCTGCGTAGTTTGCAGTGCATTCGCACCATTCCTATCCCTGTCCCGGTCCCCGTCCCGACTTGTCCCGACTTTGCTCGACTGCCGCTCGCTGCCGCTCGGGTCGTGGTCCATATGACAGCGCAAGCACGACAAACGTCTGCGAGACGAGACGAGACGAGACGACTAAGGAATAAATTCGTGGTTACAAATCAAATTTGGAACTCTACACTCCTACACAACAATAGGCGGTGACGTATTTCAGAAATCACCTGCCGATTCGTACTGTTTTGTCGTTTTCAAAGTCTTCTTGGCAAACTTGGTTAGCACATTCTCCCTCAAACTGAGTTAATTACTGCATTTTCGTACCATTACAGTAGTTTAAAAGGCTTAAGGAAGCAACTTTGTCACAACAGAAAGGTAGTTTGAAAATTGGGCTGGCGACATAACAAAAAAAAAAAAAAGGAAGGGAGCCAACAGCACCCGGGTTTCCCAGGCGGTCACCCATCCAAGTACTAGCCGGGCCCGATGATGCTTAACTTCGGTGATCGGACGAGAACCGGTGTATTCATCATGGTATGGCCGTTGGCGCTCATCTAATGTAGGAGCACGGCAGAATTCGCGTTCGGCTTTTCTCCCAACACACAAAATGTTAGTTTTCGGCCGCATTTGACGAAAGCGCTTCCTTCCGCAACCGCCAGTTCCTCGAGGACGGCGCGGGGAGGCGCGCCCGGCGTCCCAGCAGAGCGACGGCCGAATTGGCGGGCGCACCGCCGCGTGTGTGAGACGCACTGCTGCTCGTTGCACCCCCTGTCATTCGCTGGGCGCGTGCAGCCTTCGACACTAGCGGAGGACGCATCTTGTCCCTGGTGTTCAGCGGAGGGCCTGTGCGGGGTGTGGCAGTGTCGTGCTGGAGGGCGCCACTGGTAGCGATGTGGGCTTCCTCGCCTCGCCTCGCCTCACACCAGGTGTCTGCGTAGTTTGCAGTGCATTCGCACCATTCCTATCCCTGTCCCGGTCCCCGTCCCGACTTGTCCCGACTTTGCTCGACTGCCGCTCGCTGCCGCTCGGGTCGTGGTCCATATGACAGCGCAAGCACGACAAACGTCTGCGAGACGAGACGAGACGAGACGACTAAGGAATAAATTCGTGGTTACAAATCAAATTTGGAACTCTACACTCCTACACAACAATAGGCGGTGACGTATTTCAGAAATCACCTGCCGATTCGTACTGTTTTGTCGTTTTCAAAGTCTTCTTGGCAAACTTGGTTAGCACATTCTCCCTCAAACTGAGTTAATTACTGCATTTTCGTACCATTACAGTAGTTTAAAAGGCTTAAGGAAGCAACTTTGTCACAACAGAAAGGTAGTTTGAAAATTGGGCTGGCGACATAACAAAAAAAAAAAAAAGGAAGGGAGCCAACAGCACCCGGGTTTCCTAGGCGGTCACCCATCCAAGTACTAGCCGGGCCCGATGATGCTTAACTTCGGTGATCGGACGAGAACCGGTGTATTCATCATGGTATGGCCGTTGGCGCTCATCTAATGTAGGAGCACGGCAGAATTCGCGTTCGGCTTTTCTCCCAACACACAAAATGTTAGTTTTCGGCCGCATTTGACGAAAGCGCTTCCTTCCGCAACCGCCAGTTCCTCGAGGACGGCGCGGGGAGGCGCGCCCGGCGTCCCAGCAGAGCGACGGCCGAATTGGCGGGCGCACCGCCGCGTGTGTGAGACGCACTGCTGCTCGTTGCACCCCCTGTCATTCGCTGGGCGCGTGCAGCCTTCGACACTAGCGGAGGACGCATCTTGTCCCTGGTGTTCAGCGGAGGGCCTGTGCGGGGTGTGGCAGTGTCGTGCTGGAGGGCGCCACTGGTAGCGATGTGGGCTTCCTCGCCTCGCCTCGCCTCACACCAGGTGTCTGCGTAGTTTGCAGTGCATTCGCACCATTCCTATCCCTGTCCCGGTCCCCGTCCCGACTTGTCCCGACTTTGCTCGACTGCCGCTCGCTGCCGCTCGGGTCGTGGTCCATATGACAGCGCAAGCACGACAAACGTCTGCGAGACGAGACGAGACGAGACGACTAAGGAATAAATTCGTGGTTACAAATCAAATTTGGAACTCTACACTCCTACACAACAATAGGCGGTGACGTATTTCAGAAATCACCTGCCGATTCGTACTGTTTTGTCGTTTTCAAAGTCTTCTTGGCAAACTTGGTTAGCACATTCTCCCTCAAACTGAGTTAATTACTGCATTTTCGTACCATTACAGTAGTTTAAAAGGCTTAAGGAAGCAACTTTGTCACAACAGAAAGGTAGTTTGAAAATTGGGCTGGCGACATAACAAAAAAAAAAAAAAGGAAGGGAGCCAACAGCACCCGGGTTTCCCAGGCGGTCACCCATCCAAGTACTAGCCGGGCCCGATGATGCTTAACTTCGGTGATCGGACGAGAACCGGTGTATTCATCATGGTATGGCCGTTGGCGCTCATCTAATGTAGGAGCACGGCAGAATTCGCGTTCGGCTTTTCTCCCAACACACAAAATGTTAGTTTTCGGCCGCATTTGACGAAAGCGCTTCCTTCCGCAACCGCCAGTTCCTCGAGGACGGCGCGGGGAGGCGCGCCCGGCGTCCCAGCAGAGCGACGGCCGAATTGGCGGGCGCACCGCCGCGTGTGTGAGACGCACTGCTGCTCGTTGCACCCCCTGTCATTCGCTGGGCGCGTGCAGCCTTCGACACTAGCGGAGGACGCATCTTGTCCCTGGTGTTCAGCGGAGGGCCTGTGCGGGGTGTGGCAGTGTCGTGCTGGAGGGCGCCACTGGTAGCGATGTGGGCTTCCTCGCCTCGCCTCGCCTCACACCAGGTGTCTGCGTAGTTTGCAGTGCATTCGCACCATTCCTATCCCTGTCCCGGTCCCCGTCCCGACTTGTCCCGACTTTGCTCGACTGCCGCTCGCTGCCGCTCGGGTCGTGGTCCATATGACAGCGCAAGCACGACAAACGTCTGCGAGACGAGACGAGACGAGACGACTAAGGAATAAATTCGTGGTTACAAATCAAATTTGGAACTCTACACTCCTACACAACAATAGGCGGTGACGTATTTCAGAAATCACCTGCCGATTCGTACTGTTTTGTCGTTTTCAAAGTCTTCTTGGCAAACTTGGTTAGCACATTCTCCCTCAAACTGAGTTAATTACTGCATTTTCGTACCATTACAGTAGTTTAAAAGGCTTAAGGAAGCAACTTTGTCACAACAGAAAGGTAGTTTGAAAATTGGGCTGGCGACATAACAAAAAAAAAAAAAAGGAAGGGAGCCAACAGCACCCGGGTTTCCTAGGCGGTCACCCATCCAAGTACTAGCCGGGCCCGATGATGCTTAACTTCGGTGATCGGACGAGAACCGGTGTATTCATCATGGTATGGCCGTTGGCGCTCATCTAATGTAGGAGCACGGCAGAATTCGCGTTCGGCTTTTCTCCCAACACACAAAATGTTAGTTTTCGGCCGCATTTGACGAAAGCGCTTCCTTCCGCAACCGCCAGTTCCTCGAGGACGGCGCGGGGAGGCGCGCCCGGCGTCCCAGCAGAGCGACGGCCGAATTGGCGGGCGCACCGCCGCGTGTGTGAGACGCACTGCTGCTCGTTGCACCCCCTGTCATTCGCTGGGCGCGTGCAGCCTTCGACACTAGCGGAGGACGCATCTTGTCCCTGGTGTTCAGCGGAGGGCCTGTGCGGGGTGTGGCAGTGTCGTGCTGGAGGGCCCACTGGTAGCGATGTGGGCTTCCTCGCCTCGCCTCGCCTCACACCAGGTGTCTGCGTAGTTTGCAGTGCATTCGCACCATTCCTATCCCTGTCCCTGTCCCCGTCCCGACTTGTCCCGACTTTGCTCGACTGCCGCTCGCTGCCGCTCGGGTCGTGGTCCATATGACAGCGCAAGCACGACAAACGTCTGCGAGACGAGACGAGACGAGACGACTAAGGAATAAATTCGTGGTTACAAATCAAATTTGGAACTCTACACTCCTACACAACAATAGGCGGTGACGTATTTCAGAAATCACCTGCCGATTCGTACTGTTTTGTCGTTTTCAAAGTCTTCTTGGCAAACTTGGTTAGCACATTCTCCCTCAAACTGAGTTAATTACTGCATTTTCGTACCATTACAGTAGTTTAAAAGGCTTAAGGAAGCAACTTTGTCACAACAGAAAGGTAGTTTGAAAATTGGGCTGGCGACATAACAAAAAAAAAAAAAAGGAAGGGAGCCAACAGCACCCGGGTTTCCCAGGCGGTCACCCATCCAAGTACTAGCCGGGCCCGATGATGCTTAACTTCGGTGATCGGACGAGAACCGGTGTATTCATCATGGTATGGCCGTTGGCGCTCATCTAATGTAGGAGCACGGCAGAATTCGCGTTCGGCTTTTCTCCCAACACACAAAATGTTAGTTTTCGGCCGCATTTGACGAAAGCGCTTCCTTCCGCAACCGCCAGTTCCTCGAGGACGGCGCGGGGAGGCGCGCCCGGCGTCCCAGCAGAGCGACGGCCGAATTGGCGGGCGCACCGCCGCGTGTGTGAGACGCACTGCTGCTCGTTGCACCCCCTGTCATTCGCTGGGCGCGTGCAGCCTTCGACACTAGCGGAGGACGCATCTTGTCCCTGGTGTTCAGCGGAGGGCCTGTGCGGGGTGTGGCAGTGTCGTGCTGGAGGGCGCCACTGGTAGCGATGTGGGCTTCCTCGCCTCGCCTCGCCTCACACCAGGTGTCTGCGTAGTTTGCAGTGCATTCGCACCATTCCTATCCCTGTCCCGGTCCCCGTCCCGACTTGTCCCGACTTTGCTCGACTGCCGCTCGCTGCCGCTCGGGTCGTGGTCCATATGACAGCGCAAGCACGACAAACGTCTCCGAGACGAGACGAGACGAGACGACTAAGGAATAAATTCGTGGTTACAAATCAAATTTGGAACTCTACACTCCTACACAACAATAGGCGGTGACGTATTTCAGAAATCACCTGCCGATTCGTACTGTTTTGTCGTTTTCAAAGTCTTCTTGGCAAACTTGGTTAGCACATTCTCCCTCAAACTGAGTTAATTACTGCATTTTCGTACCATTACAGTAGTTTAAAAGGCTTAAGGAAGCAACTTTGTCACAACAGAAAGGTAGTTTGAAAATTGGGCTGGCGACATAACAAAAAAAAAAAAAAGGAAGGGAGCCAACAGCACCCGGGTTTCCCAGGCGGTCACCCATCCAAGTACTAGCCGGGCCCGATGATGCTTAACTTCGGTGATCGGACGAGAACCGGTGTATTCATCATGGTATGGCCGTTGGCGCTCATCTAATGTAGGAGCACGGCAGAATTCGCGTTCGGCTTTTCTCCCAACACACAAAATGTTAGTTTTCGGCCGCATTTGACGAAAGCGCTTCCTTCCGCAACCGCCAGTTCCTCGAGGACGGCGCGGGGAGGCGCGCCCGGCGTCCCAGCAGAGCGACGGCCGAATTGGCGGGCGCACCGCCGCGTGTGTGAGACGCACTGCTGCTCGTTGCACCCCCTGTCATTCGCTGGGCGCGTGCAGCCTTCGACACTAGCGGAGGACGCATCTTGTCCCTGGTGTTCAGCGGAGGGCCTGTGCGGGGTGTGGCAGTGTCGTGCTGGAGGGCGCCACTGGTAGCGATGTGGGCTTCCTCGCCTCGCCACGCCTCACACCAGGTGTCTGCGTAGTTTGCAGTGCATTCGCACCATTCCTATCCCTGTCCCGGTCCCCGTCCCGACTTGTCCCGACTTTGCTCGACTGCCGCTCGCTGCCGCTCGGGTCGTGGTCCATATGACAGCGCAAGCACGACAAACGTCTGCGAGACGAGACGAGACGAGACGACTAAGGAATAAATTCGTGGTTACAAATCAAATTTGGAACTCTACACTCCTACACAACAATAGGCGGTGACGTATTTCAGAAATCACCTGCCGATTCGTACTGTTTTGTCGTTTTCAAAGTCTTCTTGGCAAACTTGGTTAAAACATTCTCCCTCAAACTGAGTTAATTACTGCATTTTCGTACCATTACAGTAGTTTAAAAGGCTTAAGGAAGCAACTTTGTCACAACAGAAAGGTAGTTTGAAAATTGGGCTGGCGACATAACAAAAAAAAAAAAAAGGAAGGGAGCCAACAGCACCCGGGTTTCCCAGGCGGTCACCCATCCAAGTACTAGCCGGGCCCGATGATGCTTAACTTCGGTGATCGGACGAGAACCGGTGTATTCATCATGGTATGGCCGTTGGCGCTCATCTAATGTAGGAGCACGGCAGAATTCGCGTTCGGCTTTTCTCCCAACACACAAAATGTTAGTTTTCGGCCGCATTTGACGAAAGCGCTTCCTTCCGCAACCGCCAGTTCCTCGAGGACGGCGCGGGGAGGCGCGCCCGGCGTCCCAGCAGAGCGACGGCCGAATTGGCGGGCGCACCGCCGCGTGTGTGAGACGCACTGCTGCTCGTTGCACCCCCTGTCATTCGCTGGGCGCGTGCAGCCTTCGACACTAGCGGAGGACGCATCTTGTCCCTGGTGTTCAGCGGAGGGCCTGTGCGGGGTGTGGCAGTGTCGTGCTGGAGGGCGCCACTGGTAGCGATGTGGGCTTCCTCGCCTCGCCTCGCCTCACACCAGGTGTCTGCGTAGTTTGCAGTGCATTCGCACCATTCCTATCCCTGTCCCGGTCCCCGTCCCGACTTGTCCCGACTTTGCTCGACTGCCGCTCGCTGCCGCTCGGGTCGTGGTCCATATGACAGCGCAAGCACGACAAACGTCTCCGAGACGAGACGAGACGAGACGACTAAGGAATAAATTCGTGGTTACAAATCAAATTTGGAACTCTACACTCCTACACAACAATAGGCGGTGACGTATTTCAGAAATCACCTGCCGATTCGTACTGTTTTGTCGTTTTCAAAGTCTTCTTGGCAAACTTGGTTAGCACATTCTCCCTCAAACTGAGTTAATTACTGCATTTTCGTACCATTACAGTAGTTTAAAAGGCTTAAGGAAGCAACTTTGTCACAACAGAAAGGTAGTTTGAAAATTGGGCTGGCGACATAACAAAAAAAAAAAAAAGGAAGGGAGCCAACAGCACCCGGGTTTCCCAGGCGGTCACCCATCCAAGTACTAGCCGGGCCCGATGATGCTTAACTTCGGTGATCGGACGAGAACCGGTGTATTCATCATGGTATGGCCGTTGGCGCTCATCTAATGTAGGAGCACGGCAGAATTCGCGTTCGGCTTTTCTCCCAACACACAAAATGTTAGTTTTCGGCCGCATTTGACGAAAGCGCTTCCTTCCGCAACCGCCAGTTCCTCGAGGACGGCGCGGGGAGGCGCGCCCGGCGTCCCAGCAGAGCGACGGCCGAATTGGCGGGCGCACCGCCGCGTGTGTGAGACGCACTGCTGCTCGTTGCACCCCCTGTCATTCGCTGGGCGCGTGCAGCCTTCGACACTAGCGGAGGACGCATCTTGTCCCTGGTGTTCAGCGGAGGGCCTGTGCGGGGTGTGGCAGTGTCGTGCTGGAGGGCGCCACTGGTAGCGATGTGGGCTTCCTCGCCTCGCCTCGCCTCACACCAGGTGTCTGCGTAGTTTGCAGTGCATTCGCACCATTCCTATCCCTGTCCCGGTCCCCGTCCCGACTTGTCCCGACTTTGCTCGACTGCCGCTCGCTGCCGCTCGGGTCGTGGTCCATATGACAGCGCAAGCACGACAAACGTCTGCGAGACGAGACGAGACGAGACGACTAAGGAATAAATTCGTGGTTACAAATCAAATTTGGAACTCTACACTCCTACACAACAATAGGCGGTGACGTATTTCAGAAATCACCTGCCGATTCGTACTGTTTTGTCGTTTTCAAAGTCTTCTTGGCAAACTTGGTTAGCACATTCTCCCTCAAACTGAGTTAATTACTGCATTTTCGTACCATTACAGTAGTTTAAAAGGCTTAAGGAAGCAACTTTGTCACAACAGAAAGGTAGTTTGAAAATTGGGCTGGCGACATAACAAAAAAAAAAAAAAGGAAGGGAGCCAACAGCACCCGGGTTTCCTAGGCGGTCACCCATCCAAGTACTAGCCGGGCCCGATGATGCTTAACTTCGGTGATCGGACGAGAACCGGTGTATTCATCATGGTATGGCCGTTGGCGCTCATCTAATGTAGGAGCACGGCAGAATTCGCGTTCGGCTTTTCTCCCAACACACAAAATGTTAGTTTTCGGCCGCATTTGACGAAAGCGCTTCCTTCCGCAACCGCCAGTTCCTCGAGGACGGCGCGGGGAGGCGCGCCCGGCGTCCCAGCAGAGCGACGGCCGAATTGGCGGGCGCACCGCCGCGTGTGTGAGACGCACTGCTGCTCGTTGCACCCCCTGTCATTCGCTGGGCGCGTGCAGCCTTCGACACTAGCGGAGGACGCATCTTGTCCCTGGTGTTCAGCGGAGGGCCTGTGCGGGGTGTGGCAGTGTCGTGCTGGAGGGCCCACTGGTAGCGATGTGGGCTTCCTCGCCTCGCCTCGCCTCACACCAGGTGTCTGCGTAGTTTGCAGTGCATTCGCACCATTCCTATCCCTGTCCCTGTCCCCGTCCCGACTTGTCCCGACTTTGCTCGACTGCCGCTCGCTGCCGCTCGGGTCGTGGTCCATATGACAGCGCAAGCACGACAAACGTCTGCGAGACGAGACGAGACGAGACGACTAAGGAATAAATTCGTGGTTACAAATCAAATTTGGAACTCTACACTCCTACACAACAATAGGCGGTGACGTATTTCAGAAATCACCTGCCGATTCGTACTGTTTTGTCGTTTTCAAAGTCTTCTTGGCAAACTTGGTTAGCACATTCTCCCTCAAACTGAGTTAATTACTGCATTTTCGTACCATTACAGTAGTTTAAAAGGCTTAAGGAAGCAACTTTGTCACAACAGAAAGGTAGTTTGAAAATTGGGCTGGCGACATAACAAAAAAAAAAAAAAGGAAGGGAGCCAACAGCACCCGGGTTTCCCAGGCGGTCACCCATCCAAGTACTAGCCGGGCCCGATGATGCTTAACTTCGGTGATCGGACGAGAACCGGTGTATTCATCATGGTATGGCCGTTGGCGCTCATCTAATGTAGGAGCACGGCAGAATTCGCGTTCGGCTTTTCTCCCAACACACAAAATGTTAGTTTTCGGCCGCATTTGACGAAAGCGCTTCCTTCCGCAACCGCCAGTTCCTCGAGGACGGCGCGGGGAGGCGCGCCCGGCGTCCCAGCAGAGCGACGGCCGAATTGGCGGGCGCACCGCCGCGTGTGTGAGACGCACTGCTGCTCGTTGCACCCCCTGTCATTCGCTGGGCGCGTGCAGCCTTCGACACTAGCGGAGGACGCATCTTGTCCCTGGTGTTCAGCGGAGGGCCTGTGCGGGGTGTGGCAGTGTCGTGCTGGAGGGCGCCACTGGTAGCGATGTGGGCTTCCTCGCCTCGCCTCGCCTCACACCAGGTGTCTGCGTAGTTTGCAGTGCATTCGCACCATTCCTATCCCTGTCCCGGTCCCCGTCCCGACTTGTCCCGACTTTGCTCGACTGCCGCTCGCTGCCGCTCGGGTCGTGGTCCATATGACAGCGCAAGCACGACAAACGTCTCCGAGACGAGACGAGACGAGACGACTAAGGAATAAATTCGTGGTTACAAATCAAATTTGGAACTCTACACTCCTACACAACAATAGGCGGTGACGTATTTCAGAAATCACCTGCCGATTCGTACTGTTTTGTCGTTTTCAAAGTCTTCTTGGCAAACTTGGTTAGCACATTCTCCCTCAAACTGAGTTAATTACTGCATTTTCGTACCATTACAGTAGTTTAAAAGGCTTAAGGAAGCAACTTTGTCACAACAGAAAGGTAGTTTGAAAATTGGGCTGGCGACATAACAAAAAAAAAAAAAAGGAAGGGAGCCAACAGCACCCGGGTTTCCTAGGCGGTCACCCATCCAAGTACTAGCCGGGCCCGATGATGCTTAACTTCGGTGATCGGACGAGAACCGGTGTATTCATCATGGTATGGCCGTTGGCGCTCATCTAATGTAGGAGCACGGCAGAATTCGCGTTCGGCTTTTCTCCCAACACACAAAATGTTAGTTTTCGGCCGCATTTGACGAAAGCGCTTCCTTCCGCAACCGCCAGTTCCTCGAGGACGGCGCGGGGAGGCGCGCCCGGCGTCCCAGCAGAGCGACGGCCGAATTGGCGGGCGCACCGCCGCGTGTGTGAGACGCACTGCTGCTCGTTGCACCCCCTGTCATTCGCTGGGCGCGTGCAGCCTTCGACACTAGCGGAGGACGCATCTTGTCCCTGGTGTTCAGCGGAGGGCCTGTGCGGGGTGTGGCAGTGTCGTGCTGGAGGGCCCACTGGTAGCGATGTGGGCTTCCTCGCCTCGCCTCGCCTCACACCAGGTGTCTGCGTAGTTTGCAGTGCATTCGCACCATTCCTATCCCTGTCCCTGTCCCCGTCCCGACTTGTCCCGACTTTGCTCGACTGCCGCTCGCTGCCGCTCGGGTCGTGGTCCATATGACAGCGCAAGCACGACAAACGTCTGCGAGACGAGACGAGACGAGACGACTAAGGAATAAATTCGTGGTTACAAATCAAATTTGGAACTCTACACTCCTACACAACAATAGGCGGTGACGTATTTCAGAAATCACCTGCCGATTCGTACTGTTTTGTCGTTTTCAAAGTCTTCTTGGCAAACTTGGTTAGCACATTCTCCCTCAAACTGAGTTAATTACTGCATTTTCGTACCATTACAGTAGTTTAAAAGGCTTAAGGAAGCAACTTTGTCACAACAGAAAGGTAGTTTGAAAATTGGGCTGGCGACATAACAAAAAAAAAAAAAAGGAAGGGAGCCAACAGCACCCGGGTTTCCCAGGCGGTCACCCATCCAAGTACTAGCCGGGCCCGATGATGCTTAACTTCGGTGATCGGACGAGAACCGGTGTATTCATCATGGTATGGCCGTTGGCGCTCATCTAATGTAGGAGCACGGCAGAATTCGCGTTCGGCTTTTCTCCCAACACACAAAATGTTAGTTTTCGGCCGCATTTGACGAAAGCGCTTCCTTCCGCAACCGCCAGTTCCTCGAGGACGGCGCGGGGAGGCGCGCCCGGCGTCCCAGCAGAGCGACGGCCGAATTGGCGGGCGCACCGCCGCGTGTGTGAGACGCACTGCTGCTCGTTGCACCCCCTGTCATTCGCTGGGCGCGTGCAGCCTTCGACACTAGCGGAGGACGCATCTTGTCCCTGGTGTTCAGCGGAGGGCCTGTGCGGGGTGTGGCAGTGTCGTGCTGGAGGGCGCCACTGGTAGCGATGTGGGCTTCCTCGCCTCGCCTCGCCTCACACCAGGTGTCTGCGTAGTTTGCAGTGCATTCGCACCATTCCTATCCCTGTCCCGGTCCCCGTCCCGACTTGTCCCGACTTTGCTCGACTGCCGCTCGCTGCCGCTCGGGTCGTGGTCCATATGACAGCGCAAGCACGACAAACGTCTCCGAGACGAGACGAGACGAGACGACTAAGGAATAAATTCGTGGTTACAAATCAAATTTGGAACTCTACACTCCTACACAACAATAGGCGGTGACGTATTTCAGAAATCACCTGCCGATTCGTACTGTTTTGTCGTTTTCAAAGTCTTCTTGGCAAACTTGGTTAGCACATTCTCCCTCAAACTGAGTTAATTACTGCATTTTCGTACCATTACAGTAGTTTAAAAGGCTTAAGGAAGCAACTTTGTCACAACAGAAAGGTAGTTTGAAAATTGGGCTGGCGACATAACAAAAAAAAAAAAAAGGAAGGGAGCCAACAGCACCCGGGTTTCCTAGGCGGTCACCCATCCAAGTACTAGCCGGGCCCGATGATGCTTAACTTCGGTGATCGGACGAGAACCGGTGTATTCATCATGGTATGGCCGTTGGCGCTCATCTAATGTAGGAGCACGGCAGAATTCGCGTTCGGCTTTTCTCCCAACACACAAAATGTTAGTTTTCGGCCGCATTTGACGAAAGCGCTTCCTTCCGCAACCGCCAGTTCCTCGAGGACGGCGCGGGGAGGCGCGCCCGGCGTCCCAGCAGAGCGACGGCCGAATTGGCGGGCGCACCGCCGCGTGTGTGAGACGCACTGCTGCTCGTTGCACCCCCTGTCATTCGCTGGGCGCGTGCAGCCTTCGACACTAGCGGAGGACGCATCTTGTCCCTGGTGTTCAGCGGAGGGCCTGTGCGGGGTGTGGCAGTGTCGTGCTGGAGGGCCCACTGGTAGCGATGTGGGCTTCCTCGCCTCGCCTCGCCTCACACCAGGTGTCTGCGTAGTTTGCAGTGCATTCGCACCATTCCTATCCCTGTCCCTGTCCCCGTCCCGACTTGTCCCGACTTTGCTCGACTGCCGCTCGCTGCCGCTCGGGTCGTGGTCCATATGACAGCGCAAGCACGACAAACGTCTGCGAGACGAGACGAGACGAGACGACTAAGGAATAAATTCGTGGTTACAAATCAAATTTGGAACTCTACACTCCTACACAACAATAGGCGGTGACGTATTTCAGAAATCACCTGCCGATTCGTACTGTTTTGTCGTTTTCAAAGTCTTCTTGGCAAACTTGGTTAGCACATTCTCCCTCAAACTGAGTTAATTACTGCATTTTCGTACCATTACAGTAGTTTAAAAGGCTTAAGGAAGCAACTTTGTCACAACAGAAAGGTAGTTTGAAAATTGGGCTGGCGACATAACAAAAAAAAAAAAAAGGAAGGGAGCCAACAGCACCCGGGTTTCCCAGGCGGTCACCCATCCAAGTACTAGCCGGGCCCGATGATGCTTAACTTCGGTGATCGGACGAGAACCGGTGTATTCATCATGGTATGGCCGTTGGCGCTCATCTAATGTAGGAGCACGGCAGAATTCGCGTTCGGCTTTTCTCCCAACACACAAAATGTTAGTTTTCGGCCGCATTTGACGAAAGCGCTTCCTTCCGCAACCGCCAGTTCCTCGAGGACGGCGCGGGGAGGCGCGCCCGGCGTCCCAGCAGAGCGACGGCCGAATTGGCGGGCGCACCGCCGCGTGTGTGAGACGCACTGCTGCTCGTTGCACCCCCTGTCATTCGCTGGGCGCGTGCAGCCTTCGACACTAGCGGAGGACGCATCTTGTCCCTGGTGTTCAGCGGAGGGCCTGTGCGGGGTGTGGCAGTGTCGTGCTGGAGGGCGCCACTGGTAGCGATGTGGGCTTCCTCGCCTCGCCTCGCCTCACACCAGGTGTCTGCGTAGTTTGCAGTGCATTCGCACCATTCCTATCCCTGTCCCGGTCCCCGTCCCGACTTGTCCCGACTTTGCTCGACTGCCGCTCGCTGCCGCTCGGGTCGTGGTCCATATGACAGCGCAAGCACGACAAACGTCTCCGAGACGAGACGAGACGAGACGACTAAGGAATAAATTCGTGGTTACAAATCAAATTTGGAACTCTACACTCCTACACAACAATAGGCGGTGACGTATTTCAGAAATCACCTGCCGATTCGTACTGTTTTGTCGTTTTCAAAGTCTTCTTGGCAAACTTGGTTAGCACATTCTCCCTCAAACTGAGTTAATTACTGCATTTTCGTACCATTACAGTAGTTTAAAAGGCTTAAGGAAGCAACTTTGTCACAACAGAAAGGTAGTTTGAAAATTGGGCTGGCGACATAACAAAAAAAAAAAAAAGGAAGGGAGCCAACAGCACCCGGGTTTCCCAGGCGGTCACCCATCCAAGTACTAGCCGGGCCCGATGATGCTTAACTTCGGTGATCGGACGAGAACCGGTGTATTCATCATGGTATGGCCGTTGGCGCTCATCTAATGTAGGAGCACGGCAGAATTCGCGTTCGGCTTTTCTCCCAACACACAAAATGTTAGTTTTCGGCCGCATTTGACGAAAGCGCTTCCTTCCGCAACCGCCAGTTCCTCGAGGACGGCGCGGGGAGGCGCGCCCGGCGTCCCAGCAGAGCGACGGCCGAATTGGCGGGCGCACCGCCGCGTGTGTGAGACGCACTGCTGCTCGTTGCACCCCCTGTCATTCGCTGGGCGCGTGCAGCCTTCGACACTAGCGGAGGACGCATCTTGTCCCTGGTGTTCAGCGGAGGGCCTGTGCGGGGTGTGGCAGTGTCGTGCTGGAGGGCGCCACTGGTAGCGATGTGGGCTTCCTCGCCTCGCCTCGCCTCACACCAGGTGTCTGCGTAGTTTGCAGTGCATTCGCACCATTCCTATCCCTGTCCCGGTCCCCGTCCCGACTTGTCCCGACTTTGCTCGACTGCCGCTCGCTGCCGCTCGGGTCGTGGTCCATATGACAGCGCAAGCACGACAAACGTCTGCGAGACGAGACGAGACGAGACGACTAAGGAATAAATTCGTGGTTACAAATCAAATTTGGAACTCTACACTCCTACACAACAATAGGCGGTGACGTATTTCAGAAATCACCTGCCGATTCGTACTGTTTTGTCGTTTTCAAAGTCTTCTTGGCAAACTTGGTTAAAACATTCTCCCTCAAACTGAGTTAATTACTGCATTTTCGTACCATTACAGTAGTTTAAAAGGCTTAAGGAAGCAACTTTGTCACAACAGAAAGGTAGTTTGAAAATTGGGCTGGCGACATAACAAAAAAAAAAAAAAGGAAGGGAGCCAACAGCACCCGGGTTTCCCAGGCGGTCACCCATCCAAGTACTAGCCGGGCCCGATGATGCTTAACTTCGGTGATCGGACGAGAACCGGTGTATTCATCATGGTATGGCCGTTGGCGCTCATCTAATGTAGGAGCACGGCAGAATTCGCGTTCGGCTTTTCTCCCAACACACAAAATGTTAGTTTTCGGCCGCATTTGACGAAAGCGCTTCCTTCCGCAACCGCCAGTTCCTCGAGGACGGCGCGGGGAGGCGCGCCCGGCGTCCCAGCAGAGCGACGGCCGAATTGGCGGGCGCACCGCCGCGTGTGTGAGACGCACTGCTGCTCGTTGCACCCCCTGTCATTCGCTGGGCGCGTGCAGCCTTCGACACTAGCGGAGGACGCATCTTGTCCCTGGTGTTCAGCGGAGGGCCTGTGCGGGGTGTGGCAGTGTCGTGCTGGAGGGCGCCACTGGTAGCGATGTGGGCTTCCTCGCCTCGCCTCGCCTCACACCAGGTGTCTGCGTAGTTTGCAGTGCATTCGCACCATTCCTATCCCTGTCCCGGTCCCCGTCCCGACTTGTCCCGACTTTGCTCGACTGCCGCTCGCTGCCGCTCGGGTCGTGGTCCATATGACAGCGCAAGCACGACAAACGTCTCCGAGACGAGACGAGACGAGACGACTAAGGAATAAATTCGTGGTTACAAATCAAATTTGGAACTCTACACTCCTACACAACAATAGGCGGTGACGTATTTCAGAAATCACCTGCCGATTCGTACTGTTTTGTCGTTTTCAAAGTCTTCTTGGCAAACTTGGTTAGCACATTCTCCCTCAAACTGAGTTAATTACTGCATTTTCGTACCATTACAGTAGTTTAAAAGGCTTAAGGAAGCAACTTTGTCACAACAGAAAGGTAGTTTGAAAATTGGGCTGGCGACATAACAAAAAAAAAAAAAAGGAAGGGAGCCAACAGCACCCGGGTTTCCTAGGCGGTCACCCATCCAAGTACTAGCCGGGCCCGATGATGCTTAACTTCGGTGATCGGACGAGAACCGGTGTATTCATCATGGTATGGCCGTTGGCGCTCATCTAATGTAGGAGCACGGCAGAATTCGCGTTCGGCTTTTCTCCCAACACACAAAATGTTAGTTTTCGGCCGCATTTGACGAAAGCGCTTCCTTCCGCAACCGCCAGTTCCTCGAGGACGGCGCGGGGAGGCGCGCCCGGCGTCCCAGCAGAGCGACGGCCGAATTGGCGGGCGCACCGCCGCGTGTGTGAGACGCACTGCTGCTCGTTGCACCCCCTGTCATTCGCTGGGCGCGTGCAGCCTTCGACACTAGCGGAGGACGCATCTTGTCCCTGGTGTTCAGCGGAGGGCCTGTGCGGGGTGTGGCAGTGTCGTGCTGGAGGGCCCACTGGTAGCGATGTGGGCTTCCTCGCCTCGCCTCGCCTCACACCAGGTGTCTGCGTAGTTTGCAGTGCATTCGCACCATTCCTATCCCTGTCCCTGTCCCCGTCCCGACTTGTCCCGACTTTGCTCGACTGCCGCTCGCTGCCGCTCGGGTCGTGGTCCATATGACAGCGCAAGCACGACAAACGTCTGCGAGACGAGACGAGACGAGACGACTAAGGAATAAATTCGTGGTTACAAATCAAATTTGGAACTCTACACTCCTACACAACAATAGGCGGTGACGTATTTCAGAAATCACCTGCCGATTCGTACTGTTTTGTCGTTTTCAAAGTCTTCTTGGCAAACTTGGTTAGCACATTCTCCCTCAAACTGAGTTAATTACTGCATTTTCGTACCATTACAGTAGTTTAAAAGGCTTAAGGAAGCAACTTTGTCACAACAGAAAGGTAGTTTGAAAATTGGGCTGGCGACATAACAAAAAAAAAAAAAAGGAAGGGAGCCAACAGCACCCGGGTTTCCCAGGCGGTCACCCATCCAAGTACTAGCCGGGCCCGATGATGCTTAACTTCGGTGATCGGACGAGAACCGGTGTATTCATCATGGTATGGCCGTTGGCGCTCATCTAATGTAGGAGCACGGCAGAATTCGCGTTCGGCTTTTCTCCCAACACACAAAATGTTAGTTTTCGGCCGCATTTGACGAAAGCGCTTCCTTCCGCAACCGCCAGTTCCTCGAGGACGGCGCGGGGAGGCGCGCCCGGCGTCCCAGCAGAGCGACGGCCGAATTGGCGGGCGCACCGCCGCGTGTGTGAGACGCACTGCTGCTCGTTGCACCCCCTGTCATTCGCTGGGCGCGTGCAGCCTTCGACACTAGCGGAGGACGCATCTTGTCCCTGGTGTTCAGCGGAGGGCCTGTGCGGGGTGTGGCAGTGTCGTGCTGGAGGGCGCCACTGGTAGCGATGTGGGCTTCCTCGCCTCGCCTCGCCTCACACCAGGTGTCTGCGTAGTTTGCAGTGCATTCGCACCATTCCTATCCCTGTCCCGGTCCCCGTCCCGACTTGTCCCGACTTTGCTCGACTGCCGCTCGCTGCCGCTCGGGTCGTGGTCCATATGACAGCGCAAGCACGACAAACGTCTCCGAGACGAGACGAGACGAGACGACTAAGGAATAAATTCGTGGTTACAAATCAAATTTGGAACTCTACACTCCTACACAACAATAGGCGGTGACGTATTTCAGAAATCACCTGCCGATTCGTACTGTTTTGTCGTTTTCAAAGTCTTCTTGGCAAACTTGGTTAGCACATTCTCCCTCAAACTGAGTTAATTACTGCATTTTCGTACCATTACAGTAGTTTAAAAGGCTTAAGGAAGCAACTTTGTCACAACAGAAAGGTAGTTTGAAAATTGGGCTGGCGACATAACAAAAAAAAAAAAAAGGAAGGGAGCCAACAGCACCCGGGTTTCCCAGGCGGTCACCCATCCAAGTACTAGCCGGGCCCGATGATGCTTAACTTCGGTGATCGGACGAGAACCGGTGTATTCATCATGGTATGGCCGTTGGCGCTCATCTAATGTAGGAGCACGGCAGAATTCGCGTTCGGCTTTTCTCCCAACACACAAAATGTTAGTTTTCGGCCGCATTTGACGAAAGCGCTTCCTTCCGCAACCGCCAGTTCCTCGAGGACGGCGCGGGGAGGCGCGCCCGGCGTCCCAGCAGAGCGACGGCCGAATTGGCGGGCGCACCGCCGCGTGTGTGAGACGCACTGCTGCTCGTTGCACCCCCTGTCATTCGCTGGGCGCGTGCAGCCTTCGACACTAGCGGAGGACGCATCTTGTCCCTGGTGTTCAGCGGAGGGCCTGTGCGGGGTGTGGCAGTGTCGTGCTGGAGGGCGCCACTGGTAGCGATGTGGGCTTCCTCGCCTCGCCTCGCCTCACACCAGGTGTCTGCGTAGTTTGCAGTGCATTCGCACCATTCCTATCCCTGTCCCGGTCCCCGTCCCGACTTGTCCCGACTTTGCTCGACTGCCGCTCGCTGCCGCTCGGGTCGTGGTCCATATGACAGCGCAAGCACGACAAACGTCTGCGAGACGAGACGAGACGAGACGACTAAGGAATAAATTCGTGGTTACAAATCAAATTTGGAACTCTACACTCCTACACAACAATAGGCGGTGACGTATTTCAGAAATCACCTGCCGATTCGTACTGTTTTGTCGTTTTCAAAGTCTTCTTGGCAAACTTGGTTAAAACATTCTCCCTCAAACTGAGTTAATTACTGCATTTTCGTACCATTACAGTAGTTTAAAAGGCTTAAGGAAGCAACTTTGTCACAACAGAAAGGTAGTTTGAAAATTGGGCTGGCGACATAACAAAAAAAAAAAAAAGGAAGGGAGCCAACAGCACCCGGGTTTCCCAGGCGGTCACCCATCCAAGTACTAGCCGGGCCCGATGATGCTTAACTTCGGTGATCGGACGAGAACCGGTGTATTCATCATGGTATGGCCGTTGGCGCTCATCTAATGTAGGAGCACGGCAGAATTCGCGTTCGGCTTTTCTCCCAACACACAAAATGTTAGTTTTCGGCCGCATTTGACGAAAGCGCTTCCTTCCGCAACCGCCAGTTCCTCGAGGACGGCGCGGGGAGGCGCGCCCGGCGTCCCAGCAGAGCGACGGCCGAATTGGCGGGCGCACCGCCGCGTGTGTGAGACGCACTGCTGCTCGTTGCACCCCCTGTCATTCGCTGGGCGCGTGCAGCCTTCGACACTAGCGGAGGACGCATCTTGTCCCTGGTGTTCAGCGGAGGGCCTGTGCGGGGTGTGGCAGTGTCGTGCTGGAGGGCGCCACTGGTAGCGATGTGGGCTTCCTCGCCTCGCCTCGCCTCACACCAGGTGTCTGCGTAGTTTGCAGTGCATTCGCACCATTCCTATCCCTGTCCCGGTCCCCGTCCCGACTTGTCCCGACTTTGCTCGACTGCCGCTCGCTGCCGCTCGGGTCGTGGTCCATATGACAGCGCAAGCACGACAAACGTCTCCGAGACGAGACGAGACGAGACGACTAAGGAATAAATTCGTGGTTACAAATCAAATTTGGAACTCTACACTCCTACACAACAATAGGCGGTGACGTATTTCAGAAATCACCTGCCGATTCGTACTGTTTTGTCGTTTTCAAAGTCTTCTTGGCAAACTTGGTTAGCACATTCTCCCTCAAACTGAGTTAATTACTGCATTTTCGTACCATTACAGTAGTTTAAAAGGCTTAAGGAAGCAACTTTGTCACAACAGAAAGGTAGTTTGAAAATTGGGCTGGCGACATAACAAAAAAAAAAAAAAGGAAGGGAGCCAACAGCACCCGGGTTTCCCAGGCGGTCACCCATCCAAGTACTAGCCGGGCCCGATGATGCTTAACTTCGGTGATCGGACGAGAACCGGTGTATTCATCATGGTATGGCCGTTGGCGCTCATCTAATGTAGGAGCACGGCAGAATTCGCGTTCGGCTTTTCTCCCAACACACAAAATGTTAGTTTTCGGCCGCATTTGACGAAAGCGCTTCCTTCCGCAACCGCCAGTTCCTCGAGGACGGCGCGGGGAGGCGCGCCCGGCGTCCCAGCAGAGCGACGGCCGAATTGGCGGGCGCACCGCCGCGTGTGTGAGACGCACTGCTGCTCGTTGCACCCCCTGTCATTCGCTGGGCGCGTGCAGCCTTCGACACTAGCGGAGGACGCATCTTGTCCCTGGTGTTCAGCGGAGGGCCTGTGCGGGGTGTGGCAGTGTCGTGCTGGAGGGCGCCACTGGTAGCGATGTGGGCTTCCTCGCCTCGCCTCGCCTCACACCAGGTGTCTGCGTAGTTTGCAGTGCATTCGCACCATTCCTATCCCTGTCCCGGTCCCCGTCCCGACTTGTCCCGACTTTGCTCGACTGCCGCTCGCTGCCGCTCGGGTCGTGGTCCATATGACAGCGCAAGCACGACAAACGTCTGCGAGACGAGACGAGACGAGACGACTAAGGAATAAATTCGTGGTTACAAATCAAATTTGGAACTCTACACTCCTACACAACAATAGGCGGTGACGTATTTCAGAAATCACCTGCCGATTCGTACTGTTTTGTCGTTTTCAAAGTCTTCTTGGCAAACTTGGTTAAAACATTCTCCCTCAAACTGAGTTAATTACTGCATTTTCGTACCATTACAGTAGTTTAAAAGGCTTAAGGAAGCAACTTTGTCACAACAGAAAGGTAGTTTGAAAATTGGGCTGGCGACATAACAAAAAAAAAAAAAAGGAAGGGAGCCAACAGCACCCGGGTTTCCCAGGCGGTCACCCATCCAAGTACTAGCCGGGCCCGATGATGCTTAACTTCGGTGATCGGACGAGAACCGGTGTATTCATCATGGTATGGCCGTTGGCGCTCATCTAATGTAGGAGCACGGCAGAATTCGCGTTCGGCTTTTCTCCCAACACACAAAATGTTAGTTTTCGGCCGCATTTGACGAAAGCGCTTCCTTCCGCAACCGCCAGTTCCTCGAGGACGGCGCGGGGAGGCGCGCCCGGCGTCCCAGCAGAGCGACGGCCGAATTGGCGGGCGCACCGCCGCGTGTGTGAGACGCACTGCTGCTCGTTGCACCCCCTGTCATTCGCTGGGCGCGTGCAGCCTTCGACACTAGCGGAGGACGCATCTTGTCCCTGGTGTTCAGCGGAGGGCCTGTGCGGGGTGTGGCAGTGTCGTGCTGGAGGGCCCACTGGTAGCGATGTGGGCTTCCTCGCCTCGCCTCGCCTCACACCAGGTGTCTGCGTAGTTTGCAGTGCATTCGCACCATTCCTATCCCTGTCCCTGTCCCCGTCCCGACTTGTCCCGACTTTGCTCGACTGCCGCTCGCTGCCGCTCGGGTCGTGGTCCATATGACAGCGCAAGCACGACAAACGTCTGCGAGACGAGACGAGACGAGACGACTAAGGAATAAATTCGTGGTTACAAATCAAATTTGGAACTCTACACTCCTACACAACAATAGGCGGTGACGTATTTCAGAAATCACCTGCCGATTCGTACTGTTTTGTCGTTTTCAAAGTCTTCTTGGCAAACTTGGTTAGCACATTCTCCCTCAAACTGAGTTAATTACTGCATTTTCGTACCATTACAGTAGTTTAAAAGGCTTAAGGAAGCAACTTTGTCACAACAGAAAGGTAGTTTGAAAATTGGGCTGGCGACATAACAAAAAAAAAAAAAAAGGAAGGGAGCCAACAGCACCCGGGTTTCCCAGGCGGTCACCCATCCAAGTACTAGCCGGGCCCGATGATGCTTAACTTCGGTGATCGGACGAGAACCGGTGTATTCATCATGGTATGGCCGTTGGCGCTCATCTAATGTAGGAGCACGGCAGAATTCGCGTTCGGCTTTTCTCCCAACACACAAAATGTTAGTTTTCGGCCGCATTTGACGAAAGCGCTTCCTTCCGCAACCGCCAGTTCCTCGAGGACGGCGCGGGGAGGCGCGCCCGGCGTCCCAGCAGAGCGACGGCCGAATTGGCGGGCGCACCGCCGCGTGTGTGAGACGCACTGCTGCTCGTTGCACCCCCTGTCATTCGCTGGGCGCGTGCAGCCTTCGACACTAGCGGAGGACGCATCTTGTCCCTGGTGTTCAGCGGAGGGCCTGTGCGGGGTGTGGCAGTGTCGTGCTGGAGGGCCCACTGGTAGCGATGTGGGCTTCCTCGCCTCGCCTCGCCTCACACCAGGTGTCTGCGTAGTTTGCAGTGCATTCGCACCATTCCTATCCCTGTCCCTGTCCCCGTCCCGACTTGTCCCGACTTTGCTCGACTGCCGCTCGCTGCCGCTCGGGTCGTGGTCCATATGACAGCGCAAGCACGACAAACGTCTGCGAGACGAGACGAGACGAGACGACTAAGGAATAAATTCGTGGTTACAAATCAAATTTGGAACTCTACACTCCTACACAACAATAGGCGGTGACGTATTTCAGAAATCACCTGCCGATTCGTACTGTTTTGTCGTTTTCAAAGTCTTCTTGGCAAACTTGGTTAGCACATTCTCCCTCAAACTGAGTTAATTACTGCATTTTCGTACCATTACAGTAGTTTAAAAGGCTTAAGGAAGCAACTTTGTCACAACAGAAAGGTAGTTTGAAAATTGGGCTGGCGACATAACAAAAAAAAAAAAAAGGAAGGGAGCCAACAGCACCCGGGTTTCCCAGGCGGTCACCCATCCAAGTACTAGCCGGGCCCGATGATGCTTAACTTCGGTGATCGGACGAGAACCGGTGTATTCATCATGGTATGGCCGTTGGCGCTCATCTAATGTAGGAGCACGGCAGAATTCGCGTTCGGCTTTTCTCCCAACACACAAAATGTTAGTTTTCGGCCGCATTTGACGAAAGCGCTTCCTTCCGCAACCGCCAGTTCCTCGAGGACGGCGCGGGGAGGCGCGCCCGGCGTCCCAGCAGAGCGACGGCCGAATTGGCGGGCGCACCGCCGCGTGTGTGAGACGCACTGCTGCTCGTTGCACCCCCTGTCATTCGCTGGGCGCGTGCAGCCTTCGACACTAGCGGAGGACGCATCTTGTCCCTGGTGTTCAGCGGAGGGCCTGTGCGGGGTGTGGCAGTGTCGTGCTGGAGGGCGCCACTGGTAGCGATGTGGGCTTCCTCGCCTCGCCTCGCCTCACACCAGGTGTCTGCGTAGTTTGCAGTGCATTCGCACCATTCCTATCCCTGTCCCGGTCCCCGTCCCGACTTGTCCCGACTTTGCTCGACTGCCGCTCGCTGCCGCTCGGGTCGTGGTCCATATGACAGCGCAAGCACGACAAACGTCTCCGAGACGAGACGAGACGAGACGACTAAGGAATAAATTCGTGGTTACAAATCAAATTTGGAACTCTACACTCCTACACAACAATAGGCGGTGACGTATTTCAGAAATCACCTGCCGATTCGTACTGTTTTGTCGTTTTCAAAGTCTTCTTGGCAAACTTGGTTAGCACATTCTCCCTCAAACTGAGTTAATTACTGCATTTTCGTACCATTACAGTAGTTTAAAAGGCTTAAGGAAGCAACTTTGTCACAACAGAAAGGTAGTTTGAAAATTGGGCTGGCGACATAACAAAAAAAAAAAAAAGGAAGGGAGCCAACAGCACCCGGGTTTCCCAGGCGGTCACCCATCCAAGTACTAGCCGGGCCCGATGATGCTTAACTTCGGTGATCGGACGAGAACCGGTGTATTCATCATGGTATGGCCGTTGGCGCTCATCTAATGTAGGAGCACGGCAGAATTCGCGTTCGGCTTTTCTCCCAACACACAAAATGTTAGTTTTCGGCCGCATTTGACGAAAGCGCTTCCTTCCGCAACCGCCAGTTCCTCGAGGACGGCGCGGGGAGGCGCGCCCGGCGTCCCAGCAGAGCGACGGCCGAATTGGCGGGCGCACCGCCGCGTGTGTGAGACGCACTGCTGCTCGTTGCACCCCCTGTCATTCGCTGGGCGCGTGCAGCCTTCGACACTAGCGGAGGACGCATCTTGTCCCTGGTGTTCAGCGGAGGGCCTGTGCGGGGTGTGGCAGTGTCGTGCTGGAGGGCCCACTGGTAGCGATGTGGGCTTCCTCGCCTCGCCTCGCCTCACACCAGGTGTCTGCGTAGTTTGCAGTGCATTCGCACCATTCCTATCCCTGTCCCTGTCCCCGTCCCGACTTGTCCCGACTTTGCTCGACTGCCGCTCGCTGCCGCTCGGGTCGTGGTCCATATGACAGCGCAAGCACGACAAACGTCTGCGAGACGAGACGAGACGAGACGACTAAGGAATAAATTCGTGGTTACAAATCAAATTTGGAACTCTACACTCCTACACAACAATAGGCGGTGACGTATTTCAGAAATCACCTGCCGATTCGTACTGTTTTGTCGTTTTCAAAGTCTTCTTGGCAAACTTGGTTAGCACATTCTCCCTCAAACTGAGTTAATTACTGCATTTTCGTACCATTACAGTAGTTTAAAAGGCTTAAGGAAGCAACTTTGTCACAACAGAAAGGTAGTTTGAAAATTGGGCTGGCGACATAACAAAAAAAAAAAAAAGGAAGGGAGCCAACAGCACCCGGGTTTCCCAGGCGGTCACCCATCCAAGTACTAGCCGGGCCCGATGATGCTTAACTTCGGTGATCGGACGAGAACCGGTGTATTCATCATGGTATGGCCGTTGGCGCTCATCTAATGTAGGAGCACGGCAGAATTCGCGTTCGGCTTTTCTCCCAACACACAAAATGTTAGTTTTCGGCCGCATTTGACGAAAGCGCTTCCTTCCGCAACCGCCAGTTCCTCGAGGACGGCGCGGGGAGGCGCGCCCGGCGTCCCAGCAGAGCGACGGCCGAATTGGCGGGCGCACCGCCGCGTGTGTGAGACGCACTGCTGCTCGTTGCACCCCCTGTCATTCGCTGGGCGCGTGCAGCCTTCGACACTAGCGGAGGACGCATCTTGTCCCTGGTGTTCAGCGGAGGGCCTGTGCGGGGTGTGGCAGTGTCGTGCTGGAGGGCGCCACTGGTAGCGATGTGGGCTTCCTCGCCTCGCCTCGCCTCACACCAGGTGTCTGCGTAGTTTGCAGTGCATTCGCACCATTCCTATCCCTGTCCCGGTCCCCGTCCCGACTTGTCCCGACTTTGCTCGACTGCCGCTCGCTGCCGCTCGGGTCGTGGTCCATATGACAGCGCAAGCACGACAAACGTCTCCGAGACGAGACGAGACGAGACGACTAAGGAATAAATTCGTGGTTACAAATCAAATTTGGAACTCTACACTCCTACACAACAATAGGCGGTGACGTATTTCAGAAATCACCTGCCGATTCGTACTGTTTTGTCGTTTTCAAAGTCTTCTTGGCAAACTTGGTTAGCACATTCTCCCTCAAACTGAGTTAATTACTGCATTTTCGTACCATTACAGTAGTTTAAAAGGCTTAAGGAAGCAACTTTGTCACAACAGAAAGGTAGTTTGAAAATTGGGCTGGCGACATAACAAAAAAAAAAAAAAGGAAGGGAGCCAACAGCACCCGGGTTTCCCAGGCGGTCACCCATCCAAGTACTAGCCGGGCCCGATGATGCTTAACTTCGGTGATCGGACGAGAACCGGTGTATTCATCATGGTATGGCCGTTGGCGCTCATCTAATGTAGGAGCACGGCAGAATTCGCGTTCGGCTTTTCTCCCAACACACAAAATGTTAGTTTTCGGCCGCATTTGACGAAAGCGCTTCCTTCCGCAACCGCCAGTTCCTCGAGGACGGCGCGGGGAGGCGCGCCCGGCGTCCCAGCAGAGCGACGGCCGAATTGGCGGGCGCACCGCCGCGTGTGTGAGACGCACTGCTGCTCGTTGCACCCCCTGTCATTCGCTGGGCGCGTGCAGCCTTCGACACTAGCGGAGGACGCATCTTGTCCCTGGTGTTCAGCGGAGGGCCTGTGCGGGGTGTGGCAGTGTCGTGCTGGAGGGCCCACTGGTAGCGATGTGGGCTTCCTCGCCTCGCCTCGCCTCACACCAGGTGTCTGCGTAGTTTGCAGTGCATTCGCACCATTCCTATCCCTGTCCCTGTCCCCGTCCCGACTTGTCCCGACTTTGCTCGACTGCCGCTCGCTGCCGCTCGGGTCGTGGTCCATATGACAGCGCAAGCACGACAAACGTCTGCGAGACGAGACGAGACGAGACGACTAAGGAATAAATTCGTGGTTACAAATCAAATTTGGAACTCTACACTCCTACACAACAATAGGCGGTGACGTATTTCAGAAATCACCTGCCGATTCGTACTGTTTTGTCGTTTTCAAAGTCTTCTTGGCAAACTTGGTTAGCACATTCTCCCTCAAACTGAGTTAATTACTGCATTTTCGTACCATTACAGTAGTTTAAAAGGCTTAAGGAAGCAACTTTGTCACAACAGAAAGGTAGTTTGAAAATTGGGCTGGCGACATAACAAAAAAAAAAAAAAGGAAGGGAGCCAACAGCACCCGGGTTTCCCAGGCGGTCACCCATCCAAGTACTAGCCGGGCCCGATGATGCTTAACTTCGGTGATCGGACGAGAACCGGTGTATTCATCATGGTATGGCCGTTGGCGCTCATCTAATGTAGGAGCACGGCAGAATTCGCGTTCGGCTTTTCTCCCAACACACAAAATGTTAGTTTTCGGCCGCATTTGACGAAAGCGCTTCCTTCCGCAACCGCCAGTTCCTCGAGGACGGCGCGGGGAGGCGCGCCCGGCGTCCCAGCAGAGCGACGGCCGAATTGGCGGGCGCACCGCCGCGTGTGTGAGACGCACTGCTGCTCGTTGCACCCCCTGTCATTCGCTGGGCGCGTGCAGCCTTCGACACTAGCGGAGGACGCATCTTGTCCCTGGTGTTCAGCGGAGGGCCTGTGCGGGGTGTGGCAGTGTCGTGCTGGAGGGCCCACTGGTAGCGATGTGGGCTTCCTCGCCTCGCCTCGCCTCACACCAGGTGTCTGCGTAGTTTGCAGTGCATTCGCACCATTCCTATCCCTGTCCCTGTCCCCGTCCCGACTTGTCCCGACTTTGCTCGACTGCCGCTCGCTGCCGCTCGGGTCGTGGTCCATATGACAGCGCAAGCACGACAAACGTCTGCGAGACGAGACGAGACGAGACGACTAAGGAATAAATTCGTGGTTACAAATCAAATTTGGAACTCTACACTCCTACACAACAATAGGCGGTGACGTATTTCAGAAATCACCTGCCGATTCGTACTGTTTTGTCGTTTTCAAAGTCTTCTTGGCAAACTTGGTTAGCACATTCTCCCTCAAACTGAGTTAATTACTGCATTTTCGTACCATTACAGTAGTTTAAAAGGCTTAAGGAAGCAACTTTGTCACAACAGAAAGGTAGTTTGAAAATTGGGCTGGCGACATAACAAAAAAAAAAAAAGGAAGGGAGCCAACAGCACCCGGGTTTCCCAGGCGGTCACCCATCCAAGTACTAGCCGGGCCCGATGATGCTTAACTTCGGTGATCGGACGAGAACCGGTGTATTCATCATGGTATGGCCGTTGGCGCTCATCTAATGTAGGAGCACGGCAGAATTCGCGTTCGGCTTTTCTCCCAACACACAAAATGTTAGTTTTCGGCCGCATTTGACGAAAGCGCTTCCTTCCGCAACCGCCAGTTCCTCGAGGACGGCGCGGGGAGGCGCGCCCGGCGTCCCAGCAGAGCGACGGCCGAATTGGCGGGCGCACCGCCGCGTGTGTGAGACGCACTGCTGCTCGTTGCACCCCCTGTCATTCGCTGGGCGCGTGCAGCCTTCGACACTAGCGGGGGACGCATCTTGTCCCTGGTGTTCAGCGGAGGGCCTGTGCGGGGTGTGGCAGTGTCGTGCTGGAGGGCGCCACTGGTAGCGATGTGGGCTTCCTCGCCTCGCCTCGCCTCACACCAGGTGTCTGCGTAGTTTGCAGTGCATTCGCACCATTCCTATCCCTGTCCCGGTCCCCGTCCCGACTTGTCCCGACTTTGCTCGACTGCCGCTCGCTGCCGCTCGGGTCGTGGTCCATATGACAGCGCAAGCACGACAAACGTCTGCGAGACGAGACGAGACGAGACGACTAAGGAATAAATTCGTTAAATTCGTGGTTACAAATCAAATTTGGAACTCTACACTCCTACACAACAATAGGCGGTACGTATTTCAGAATTCACCTGCCGATTCGTACTGTTTTGTCGTTTTCAAAGTCTTCTTGGCAAACGTGGTTAGCACATTCTCCCTCAAACTGAGTTAATTACTGCATTTTCGTACCATTACAGTAGTTTAAAAGGCTTAAGGAAGCATCTTTGTCACAACAGAAAGGTAGTTTGAAAATTGGGCTGGCGACATAACAAAAAACATAACAGGAAGGGAGCCAACAGCACCCGGGTTTCCCAGGCGGTCACCCATCCAAGTACTAGCCGGGCCCGATGATGCTTAACTTCGGTGATCGGACGAGAACCGGTGTATTCATCATGGTATGGCCGTTGGCGCTCATCTAATGTAGGAGCACGGCAGAATTCGCGTTCGGCTTTTCTCCCAACACACAAAATGTTAGTTTTCGGCCGCATTTGACGAAAGCGCTTCCTTCCGCAACCGCCAGTTCCTCGAGGACGGCGCGGGGAGGCGCGCCCGGCGTCCCAGCAGAATGACGGCCGAATTGGCGGGCGCACCGCCGCGTGTGTGAGACGCACTGCTGCTCGTTGCACCCCCTGTCATTCGCTGGGCGCGTGCAGCCTTCGACACTAGCGGAGGACGCATCTTGTCCCTGGTGCTCAGCGGAGGGCCTGTGCGGGGTGCGCCAGTGTCGTGCTGGAGGGCCCACTGGTAGCGATGTGGGCTTCCTCGCCTCGCCTCGCCTCACACCAGGTGTCTGCGTAGTTTGCAGTGCATTCGCACCATTCCTATCCCTGTCCCTGTCCCCGTCCCGACTTGTCCCGACTTTGCTCGACTGCCGCTCGCTGCCGCTCGGGTCGTGGTCCATATGACAGCGCAAGCACGACAAACGTCTGCGGGACGAGACGAGACGAGACGAGACGAGACGACTAAGGAATAAATTCGTGGTTACAAATCAAATTTGGAACTCTACACTCCTACACAACAATAGGCGGTGACGTATTTCAGAAATCACCTGCCGATTCGTACTGTTTTGTCGTTTTCAAAGTCTTCTTGGCAAACTTGGTTAGCACATTCTCCCTCAAACTGAGTTAATTACTGCATTTTCGTACCATTACAGTAGTTTAAAAGGCTTAAGGAAGCATCTTTGTCACAACAGAAAGGTAGTTTGAAAATTGGGCTGGCGACATAACAAAAAAAAAAAAAACAGGAAGGGAGCCAACAGCACCCGGGTTTCCCAGGCGGTCACCCATCCAAGTACTAGCCGGGCCCGATGATGCTTAACTTCGGTGATCGGACGAGAACCGGTGTATTCATCATGGTATGGCCGTTGGCGCTCATCTAATGTAGGAGCACGGCAGAATTCGCGTTCCGCTTTTCTCCCAACACACAAAATGTTAGTTTTCGGCCGCATTTGACGAAAGCGCTTCCTTCCGCAACCGCCAGTTCCTTGAGGACGGCGCGGGGAGGCGCGCCCGGCGTCCCAGCAGAGTGACGGCCGAATTGGCGGGCGCACCGCCGCGTGTGTGAGACGCACTGCTGCTCGTTGCACCCCCTGTCATTCGCTGGGCGCGTGCAGCCTTCGACACTAGCGGAGGACGCATCTTGTCCCTGGTGCTCAGCGGAGGGCCTGTGCGGGGTGCGCCAGTGTCGTGCTGGAGGGCCCACTGGTAGCGATGTGGGCTTCCTCGCCTCGCCTCGCCTCACACCAGGTGTCTGCGTAGTTTGCAGTGCATTCGCACCATTCCTATCCCTGTCCCTGTCCCCGTCCCGACTTGTCCCGACTTTGCTCGACTGCCGCTCGCTGCCGCTCGGGTCGTGGTCCATATGACAGCGCAAGCACGACAAACGTCTGCGGGACGAGACGAGACGAGACGAGACGAGACGACTAAGGAATAAATTCGTGGTTACAAATCAAATTTGGAACTCTACACTCCTACACAACAATAGGCGGTACGTATTTCAGAATTCACCTGCCGATTCGTACTGTTTTGTCGTTTTCAAAGTCTTCTTGGCAAACGTGGTTAGCACATTCTCCCTCAAACTGAGTTAATTACTGCATTTTCGTACCATTACAGTAGTTTAAAAGGCTTAAGGAAGCATCTTTGTCACAACAGAAAGGTAGTTTGAAAATTGGGCTGGCGACATAACAAAAAAAAAAAACAGGAAGGGAGCCAACAGCACCCGGGTTTCCCAGGCGGTCACCCATCCAAGTACTAGCCGGGCCCGATGATGCTTAACTTCGGTGATCGGACGAGAACCGGTGTATTCATCATGGTATGGCCGTTGGCGCTCATCTAATGTAGGAGCACGGCAGAATTCGCGTTCGGCTTTTCTCCCAACACACAAAATGTTAGTTTTCGGCCGCATTTGACGAAAGCGCTTCCTTCCGCAACCGCCAGTTCCTCGAGGACGGCGCGGGGAGGCGCGCCCGGCGTCCCAGCAGAATGACGGCCGAATTGGCGGGCGCACCGCCGCGTGTGTGAGACGCACTGCTGCTCGTTGCACCCCCTGTCATTCGCTGGGCGCGTGCAGCCTTCGACACTAGCGGAGGACGCATCTTGTCCCTGGTGCTCAGCGGAGGGCCTGTGCGGGGTGCGCCAGTGTCGTGCTGGAGGGCCCACTGGTAGCGATGTGGGCTTCCTCGCCTCGCCTCGCCTCACACCAGGTGTCTGCGTAGTTTGCAGTGCATTCGCACCATTCCTATCCCTGTCCCGGTCCCCGTCCCGACTTGTCCCGACTTTGCTCGACTGCCGCTCGCTGCCGCTCGGGTCGTGGTCCATATGACAGCGCAAGCACGACAAACGTCTGCGGGACGAGACGAGACGAGACGAGACGAGACGACTAAGGAATAAATTCGTGGTTACAAATCAAATTTGGAACTCTACACTCCTACACAACAATAGGCGGTACGTATTTCAGAATTCACCTGCCGATTCGTACTGTTTTGTCGTTTTCAAAGTCTTCTTGGCAAACGTGGTTAGCACATTCTCTCTCAAACTGAGTTAATTACTGCATTTTCGTACCATTACAGTAGTTTAAAAGGCTTAAGGAAGCATCTTTGTCACAACAGAAAGGTAGTTTGAAAATTGGGCTGGCGACATAACAAAAAACATAACAGGAAGGGAGCCAACAGCACCCGGGTTTCCCAGGCGGTCACCCATCCAAGTACTAGCCGGGCCCGATGATGCTTAACTTCGGTGATCGGACGAGAACCGGTGTATTCATCATGGTATGGCCGTTGGCGCTCATCTAATGTAGGAGCACGGCAGAATTCGCGTTCGGCTTTTCTCCCAACACACAAAATGTTAGTTTTCGGCCGCATTTGACGAAAGCGCTTCCTTCCGCAACCGCCAGTTCCTCGAGGACGGCGCGGGGAGGCGCGCCCGGCGTCCCAGCAGATTGACGGCCGAATTGGCGGGCGCACCGCCGCGTGTGTGAGACGCACTGCTGCTCGTTGCACCCCCTGTCATTCGCTGGGCGCGTGCAGCCTTCGACACTAGCGGAGGACGCATCTTGTCCCTGGTGCTCAGCGGAGGGCCTGTGCGGGGTGCGCCAGTGTCGTGCTGGAGGGCCCACTGGTAGCGATGTGGGCTTCCTCGCCTCGCCTCGCCTCACACCAGGTGTCTGCGTAGTTTGCAGTGCATTCGCACCATTCCTATCCCTGTCCCGGTCCCCGTCCCGACTTGTCCCGACTTTGCTCGTCTGCCGCTCGCTGCCGCTCGGGTCGTGGTCCATATGACAGCGCAAGCACGACAAACGTCTGCGGGACGAGACGAGACGAGACGAGACGAGACGACTAAGGAATAAATTCGTGGTTACAAATCAAATTTGGAACTCTACACTCCTACACAACAATAGGCGGTACGTATTTCAGAATTCACCTGCCGATTCGTACTGTTTTGTCGTTTTCAAAGTCTTCTTGGCAAACGTGGTTAGCACATTCTCCCTCAAACTGAGTTAATTACTGCATTTTCGTACCATTACAGTAGTTTAAAAGGCTTAAGGAAGCATCTTTGTCACAACAGAAAGGTAGTTTGAAAATTGGGCTGGCGACATAACAAAAAACATAACAGGAAGGGAGCCAACAGCACCCGGGTTTCCCAGGCGGTCACCCATCCAAGTACTAGCCGGGCCCGATGATGCTTAACTTCGGTGATCGGACGAGAACCGGTGTATTCATCATGGTATGGCCGTTGGCGCTCATCTAATGTAGGAGCACGGCAGAATTCGCGTTCGGCTTTTCTCCCAACACACAAAATGTTAGTTTTCGGCCGCATTTGACGAAAGCGCTTCCTTCCGCAACCGCCAGTTCCTCGAGGACGGCGCGGGGAGGCGCGCCCGGCGTCCCAGCAGAATGACGGCCGAATTGGCGGGCGCACCGCCGCGTGTGTGAGACGCACTGCTGCTCGTTGCACCCCCTGTCATTCGCTGGGCGCGTGCAGCCTTCGACACTAGCGGAGGACGCATCTTGTCCCTGGTGCTCAGCGGAGGGCCTGTGCGGGGTGCGCCAGTGTCGTGCTGGAGGGCCCACTGGTAGCGATGTGGGCTTCCTCGCCTCGCCTCGCCTCACACCAGGTGTCTGCGTAGTTTGCAGTGCATTCGCACCATTCCTATCCCTGTCCCTGTCCCCGTCCCGACTTGTCCCGACTTTGCTCGACTGCCGCTCGCTGCCGCTCGGGTCGTGGTCCATATGACAGCGCAAGCACGACAAACGTCTGCGGGACGAGACGAGACGAGACGAGACGAGACGACTAAGGAATAAATTCGTGGTTACAAATCAAATTTGGAACTCTACACTCCTACACAACAATAGGCGGTGACGTATTTCAGAAATCACCTGCCGATTCGTACTGTTTTGTCGTTTTCAAAGTCTTCTTGGCAAACTTGGTTAGCACATTCTCCCTCAAACTGAGTTAATTACTGCATTTTCGTACCATTACAGTAGTTTAAAAGGCTTAAGGAAGCATCTTTGTCACAACAGAAAGGTAGTTTGAAAATTGGGCTGGCGACATAACAAAAAAAAAAAACAGGAAGGGAGCCAACAGCACCCGGGTTTCCCAGGCGGTCACCCATCCAAGTACTAGCCGGGCCCGATGATGCTTAACTTCGGTGATCGGACGAGAACCGGTGTATTCATCATGGTATGGCCGTTGGCGCTCATCTAATGTAGGAGCACGGCAGAATTCGCGTTCCGCTTTTCTCCCAACACACAAAATGTTAGTTTTCGGCCGCATTTGACGAAAGCGCTTCCTTCCGCAACCGCCAGTTCCTTGAGGACGGCGCGGGGAGGCGCGCCCGGCGTCCCAGCAGAGTGACGGCCGAATTGGCGGGCGCACCGCCGCGTGTGTGAGACGCACTGCTGCTCGTTGCACCCCCTGTCATTCGCTGGGCGCGTGCAGCCTTCGACACTAGCGGAGGACGCATCTTGTCCCTGGTGCTCAGCGGAGGGCCTGTGCGGGGTGCGCCAGTGTCGTGCTGGAGGGCCCACTGGTAGCGATGTGGGCTTCCTCGCCTCGCCTCGCCTCACACCAGGTGTCTGCGTAGTTTGCAGTGCATTCGCACCATTCCTATCCCTGTCCCTGTCCCCGTCCCGACTTGTCCCGACTTTGCTCGACTGCCGCTCGCTGCCGCTCGGGTCGTGGTCCATATGACAGCGCAAGCACGACAAACGTCTGCGGGACGAGACGAGACGAGACGAGACGAGACGACTAAGGAATAAATTCGTGGTTACAAATCAAATTTGGAACTCTACACTCCTACACAACAATAGGCGGTACGTATTTCAGAATTCACCTGCCGATTCGTACTGTTTTGTCGTTTTCAAAGTCTTCTTGGCAAACGTGGTTAGCACATTCTCCCTCAAACTGAGTTAATTACTGCATTTTCGTACCATTACAGTAGTTTAAAAGGCTTAAGGAAGCATCTTTGTCACAACAGAAAGGTAGTTTGAAAATTGGGCTGGCGACATAACAAAAAAAAAAAACAGGAAGGGAGCCAACAGCACCCGGGTTTCCCAGGCGGTCACCCATCCAATTACTAGCCGGGCCCGATGATGCTTAACTTCGGTGATCGGACGAGAACCGGTGTATTCATCATGGTATGGCCGTTGGCGCTCATCTAATGTAGGAGCACGGCAGAATTCGCGTTCGGCTTTTCTCCCAACACACAAAATGTTAGTTTTCGGCCGCATTTGACGAAAGCGCTTCCTTCCGCAACCGCCAGTTCCTCGAGGACGGCGCGGGGAGGCGCGCCCGGCGTCCCAGCAGAATGACGGCCGAATTGGCGGGCGCACCGCCGCGTGTGTGAGACGCACTGCTGCTCGTTGCACCCCCTGTCATTCGCTGGGCGCGTGCAGCCTTCGACACTAGCGGAGGACGCATCTTGTCCCTGGTGCTCAGCGGAGGGCCTGTGCGGGGTGCGCCAGTGTCGTGCTGGAGGGCCCACTGGTAGCGATGTGGGCTTCCTCGCCTCGCCTCGCCTCACACCAGGTGTCTGCGTAGTTTGCAGTGCATTCGCACCATTCCTATCCCTGTCCCTGTCCCCGTCCCGACTTGTCCCGACTTTGCTCGACTGCCGCTCGCTGCCGCTCGGGTCGTGGTCCATATGACAGCGCAAGCACGACAAACGTCTGCGGGACGAGACGAGACGAGACGAGACGAGACGACTAAGGAATAAATTCGTGGTTACAAATCAAATTTGGAACTCTACACTCCTACACAACAATAGGCGGTACGTATTTCAGAATTCACCTGCCGATTCGTACTGTTTTGTCGTTTTCAAAGTCTTCTTGGCAAACGTGGTTAGCACATTCTCCCTCAAACTGAGTTAATTACTGCATTTTCGTACCATTACAGTAGTTTAAAAGGCTTAAGGAAGCATCTTTGTCACAACAGAAAGGTAGTTTGAAAATTGGGCTGGCGACATAACAAAAAAAAAAACAGGAAGGGAGCCAACAGCACCCAGGTTTCCCAGGCGGTCACCCATCCAAGTACTAGCCGGGCCCGATGATGCTTAACTTCGGTGATCGGACGAGAACCTGTGTATTCATCATGGTATGGCCGTTGGCGCTCATCTAATGTAGGAGCACGGCAGAATTCTCGTTCGGCTTTTCTCCCAACACACAAAATGTTAGTTTTCGGCCGCATTTGACGAAAGCGCTTCCTTCCGCAACCGCCAGTTCCTCGAGGACGGCGCGGGGAGGCGCGCCCGGCGTCCCAGCAGAGTGACGACCGAATTGGCGGGCGCACTGCCGCGTGTGTGAGACGCACTGCTGCTCGTTGCACCCCCTGTCATTCGCTGGGCGCGTACAGCCTTCGACACTAGCGGAGGACGCATCTTGTCCCTGGTGTTCAGCGGAGGGCCTGTGCGGGGTGCGCCAGTGTCGTGCTGGAGGGCCCACTGGTAGCGATGTGGGCTTCCTCGCCTCGCCTCGCCTCACACCAGGTGTCTGCGTAGTTTGCAGTGCATTCGCACCATTCCTATCCCTGTCCCTGTCCCCGTCCCTACTTGTCCCGACTTTGCTCGACTGCCGCTCGCTGCCGCTCGGCTCGTGGTCCATATGACAGCGCAAGCACGACAAACGTCTGCGGGACGAGACGAGACGAGACGAGACGAGACGACTAAGGAATAAATTCGTGGTTACAAATCAAATTTGGAACTCTACACTCCTACACAACAATAGGCGGTGACGTATTTCAGAAATCACCTGCCGATTCGTACTGTTTTGTCGTTTTCAAAGTCTTCTTGGCAAACTTGGTTAGCACATTCTCCCTCAAACTGAGTTAATTACTGCATTTTCGTACCATTACAGTAGTTTAAAAGGCTTAAGGAAGCATCTTTGTCACAACAGAAAGGTAGTTTGAAAATTGGGCTGGCGACATAACAAAAAAAAAAAAACAGGAAGGGAGCCAACAGCACCCGGGTTTCCCAGGCGGTCACCCATCCAAGTACTAGCCGGGCCCGATGATGCTTAACTTCGGTGATCGGACGAGAACCGGTGTATTCATCATGGTATGGCCGTTGGCGCTCATCTAATGTAGGAGCACGGCAGAATTCGCGTTCGGCTTTTCTCCCAACACACAAAATGTTAGTTTTCGGCCGCATTTGACGAAAGCGCTTCCTTCCGCAACCGCCAGTTCCTCGAGGACGGCGCGGGGAGGCGCGCCCGGCGTCCCAGCAGAATGACGGCCGAATTGGCGGGCGCACCGCCGCGTGTGTGAGACGCACTGCTGCTCGTTGCACCCCCTGTCATTCGCTGGGCGCGTGCAGCCTTCGACACTAGCGGAGGACGCATCTTGTCCCTGGTGCTCAGCGGAGGGCCTGTGCGGGGTGGGCCAGTGTCGTGCTGGAGGGCCCACTGGTAGCGATGTGGGCTTCCTCGCCTCGCCTCGCCTCACACCAGGTGTCTGCGTAGTTTGCAGTGCATTCGCACCATTCCTATCCCTGTCCCTGTCCCCGTCCCGACTCGTCCCGACTTTGCTCGACTGCCGCTCGCTGCCGCTCGGGTCGTGGTCCATATGACAGCGCAAGCACGACAAACGTCTGCGGGACGAGACGAGACGAGACGAGACGAGACGACTAAGGAATAAATTCGTGGTTACAAATCAAATTTGGAACTCTACACTCCTACACAACAATAGGCGGTGACGTATTTCAGAAATCACCTGCCGATTCGTACTGTTTTGTCGTTTTCAAAGTCTTCTTGGCAAACTTGGTTAGCACATTCTCCCTCAAACTGAGTTAATTACTGCATTTTCGTACCATTACAGTAGTTTAAAAGGCTTAAGGAAGCATCTTTGTCACAACAGAAAGGTAGTTTGAAAATTGGGCTGGCGACATAACAAAAAAAAAAAAACATGAAGGGAGCCAACAGCACCCGGGTTTCCCAGGCGGTCACCCATCCAAGTACTAGCCGGGCCCGATGATGCTTAACTTCGGTGATCGGACGAGAACCGGTGTATTCATCATGGTATGGCCGTTGGCGCTCATCTAATGTAGGAGCACGGCAGAATTCGCGTTCCGCTTTTCTCCCAACACACAAAATGTTAGTTTTCGGCCGCATTTGACGAAAGCGCTTCCTTCCGCAACCGCCAGTTCCTTGAGGACGGCGCGGGGAGGCGCGCCCGGCGTCCCAGCAGAGTGACGGCCGAATTGGCGGGCGCACCGCCGCGTGTGTGAGACGCACTGCTGCTCGTTGCACCCCCTGTCATTCGCTGGGCGCGTGCAGCCTTCGACACTAGCGGAGGACGCATCTTGTCCCTGGTGCTCAGCGGAGGGCCTGTGCGGGGTGCGCCAGTGTCGTGCTGGAGGGCCCACTGGTAGCGATGTGGGCTTCCTCGCCTCGCCTCGCCTCACACCAGGTGTCTGCGTAGTTTGCAGTGCATTCGCACCATTCCTATCCCTGTCCCTGTCCCCGTCCCGACTTGTCCCGACTTTGCTCGACTGCCGCTCGCTGCCGCTCGGGTCGTGGTCCATATGACAGCGCAAGCACGACAAACGTCTGCGGGACGAGACGAGACGAGACGAGACGAGACGACTAAGGAATAAATTCGTGGTTACAAATCAAATTTGGAACTCTACACACCTACACAACAATAGGCGGTACGTATTTCAGAATTCACCTGCCGATTCGTACTGTTTTGTCGTTTTCAAAGTCTTCTTGGCAAACGTGGTTAGCACATTCTCCCTCAAACTGAGTTAATTACTGCATTTTCGTACCATTACAGTAGTTTAAAAGGCTTAAGGAAGCATCTTTGTCACAACAGAAAGGTAGTTTGAAAATTGGGCTGGCGACATAACAAAAAAAAAAAACAGGAAGGGCGCCAACAGCACCCGGGTTTCCCAGGCGGTCACCCATCCAAGTACTAGCCGGGCCCGATGATGCTTAACTTCGGTGATCGGACGAGAACCGGTGTATTCATCATGGTATGGCCGTTGGCGCTCATCTAATGTAGGAGCACGGCAGAATTCGCGTTCCGCTTTTCTCCCAACACACAAAATGTTAGTTTTCGGCCGCATTTGACGAAAGCGCTTCCTTCCGCAACCGCCAGTTCCTCGAGGACGGCGCGGGGAGGCGCGCCCGGCGTCCCAGCAGAGTGACGGCCGAATTGGCGGGCGCACCGCCGCGTGTGTGAGACGCACTGCTGCTCGTTGCACCCCCTGTCATTCGCTGGGCGCGTGCAGCCTTCGACACTAGCGGAGGACGCATCTTGTCCCTGGTGCTCAGCGGAGGGCCTGTGCGGGGTGCGCCAGTGTCGTGCTGGAGGGCCCACTGGTAGCGATGTGGGCTTCCTCGCCTCGCCTCGCCTCACACCAGGTGTCTGCGTAGTTTGCAGTGCATTCGCACCATTCCTATCCCTGTCCCTGTCCCCGTCCCGACTTGTCCCGAATTTGCTCGACTGCCGCTCGCTGCCGCTCGGGTCGTGGTCCATATGACAGCGCAAGCACGACAAACGTCTGCGGGACGAGACGAGACGAGACGAGACGAGACGACTAAGGAATAAATTCGTGGTTACAAATCAAATTTGGAACTCTACACTCCTACACAACAATAGGCGGTACGTATTTCAGAATTCACCTGCCGATTCGTACTGTTTTGTCGTTTTCAAAGTCTTCTTGGCAAACGTGGTTAGCACATTCTCCCTCAAACTGAGTTAATTACTGCATTTTCGTACCATTACAGTAGTTTAAAAGGCTTAAGGAAGCATCTTTGTCACAACAGAAAGGTAGTTTGAAAATTGGGCTGGCGACATAACAAAAAAAAAAAACAGGAAGGGAGCCAACAGCACCCGGGTTTCCCAGGCGGTCACCCATCCAAGTACTAGCCGGGCCCGATGATGCTTAACTTCGGTGATCGGACGAGAACCGGTGTATTCATCATGGTATGGCCGTTGGCCCTCATCTAATGTAGGAGCACGGCAGAATTCGCGTTCCGCTTTTCTCCCAACACACAAAATGTTAGTTTTCGGCCGCATTTGACGAAAGCGCTTCCTTCCGCAACCGCCAGTTCCTCGAGGGCGGCGCGGGGAGGCGCGCCCGGCGTCCCAGCAGAGTGACGACCGAATTGGCGGGCGCACCGCCGCGTGTGTGAGACGCACTGCTGCTCGTTGCACCCCCTGTCATTCGCTGGGCGCGTGCAGCCTTCGACACTAGCGGAGGACGCATCTTGTCCCTGGTGTTCAGCGGAGGGCCTGTGCGGGGTGCGCCAGTGTCGTGCTGGAGGGGCCACTGGTAGCAATGTGGGCTACCTCGCCTCGCCTCGCCTCACACCAGGTGTCTGCGTAGTTTGCAGTGCATTCGCACTATTCCTATCCCTGTCCCTGTCCCCGTCCCGACTTGTCCCGACTTTGCTCGACTGCCGCTCGCTGCCGCTCGGGTCGTGGTCCATATGACAGCGCAAGCACGACAAACGTCTGCGGGACGAGACGAGACGAGACGAGACGAGACGACTAAGGAATAAATTCGTGGTTACAAATCAAATTTGGAACTCTACACTCCTACACAACAATAGGCGGTACGTATTTCAGAATTCACCTGCCGATTCGTACTGTTTTGTCGTTTTCAAAGTCTTCTTGGCAAACTTGGTTAGCACATTCTCCCTCAAACTGAGTTAATTACTGCATTTTCGTACCATTACAGTAGTTTAAAAGGCTTAAGGAAGCATCTTTGTCACAACAGAAAGGTAGTTTGAAAATTGGGCCGGCGACATAACAAAAAAAAAAAAACAGGAAGGGAGCCAACAGCACCCGGGTTTCCCAGGCGGTCACCCATCCAAGTACTAGCCGGGCCCGATGATGCTTAACTTCGGTGATCGGACGAGAACCGGTGTATTCATCATGGTATGGCCGTTGGCCCTCATCTAATGTAGGAGCACGGCAGAATTCGCGTTCGGCTTTTCTCCCAACACACAAAATGTTAGTTTTCGGCCGCATTTGACGAAAGCGCTTCCTTCCGCAACCGCCAGTTCCTCGAGGGCGGCGCGGGGAGGCGCGCCCGGCGTCCCAGCAGAGTGACGACCGAATTGGCGGGCGCACCGCCGCGTGTGTGAGACGCACTGCTGCTCGTTGCACCCCCTGTCATTCGCTGGGCGCGTGCAGCCTTCGACACTAGCGGAGGACGCATCTTGTCCCTGGTGTTCTGCGGAGGGCCTGTGCGGGGTGCGCCAGTGTCGTGCTGGAGGGCCCACTGGTAGCGATGTGGGCTTCCTCGCCTCGCCTCGCCTCACACCAGGTGTCTGCGTAGTTTGCAGTGCATTCGCACTATTCCTATCCCTGTCCCTGTCCCCGTCCCGACTTGTCCCGACTTTGCTCGACTGCCGCTCGCTGCCGCTCGGGTCGTGGTCCATATGACAGCGCAAGCACGACAAACGTCTGCTGGACGAGACGAGACGAGACGAGACGAGACGACTAAGGAATAAATTCGTGGTTACAAATCAAATTTGGAACTCTACACTCCTACACAACAATAGGCGGTGACGTATTTCAGAAATCACCTGCCGATTCGTACTGTTTTGTCGTTTTCAAAGTCTTCTTGGCAAACTTGGTTAGCTCATTCTCCCTCAAACTGAGTTAATTACTGCATTTTCGTACCATTACAGTAGTTTAAAAGGCTTAAGGAAGCATCTTTGTCACAACAGAAAGGTAGTTTGAAAATTGGGCTGGCGACATAACAAAAAAAAAAAAAAAAACAGGAATGGAGCCAACAGCACCCGGGTTTCCCAGGCGGTCACCCATCCAAGTACTAGCCGGGCCCGATGATGCTTAACTTCGGTGATCGGACGAGAACCGGTGTATTCATCATGGTATGGCCGTTGGCGCTCATCTAATGTAGGAGCACGGCAGAATTCGCGTTCGGCTTTTCTCCCAACACACAAAATGTTAGTTTTCGGCCGCATTTGACGAAAGCGCTTCCTTCCGCAACCGCCAGTTCCTCGAGGACGGCGCGGGGAGGCGCGCCCGGCGTCCCAGCAGAGTGACGGCCGAATTGGCGGGCGCACCGCCGCGTGTGTGAGACGCACTGCTGCTCGTTGCACCCCCTGTCATTCGCTGGGCGCGTGCAGCCTTCGACACTAGCGGAGGACGCATCTAGTCCCTGGTGCTCAGCGGAGGGCCTGTGCGGGGTGCGCCAGTGTCGTGCTGGAGGGCCCACTGGTAGCGATGTGGGCTTCCTCGCCTCGCCTCGCCTCACACCAGGTGTCTGCGTAGTTTGCAGTGCATTCGCACCATTCCTATCCCTGTCCCTGTCCCCGTCCCTACTTGTCCCGACTTTGCTCGACTGCCGCTCGCTGCCGCTCGGCTCGTGGTCCATATGACAGCGCAAGCACGACAAACGTCTGCGGGACGAGACGAGACGAGACGAGACGAGACGACTAAGGAATAAATTCGTGGTTACAAATCAAATTTGGAACTCTACACTCCTACACAACAATAGGCGGTGACGTATTTCAGAAATCACCTGCCGATTCGTACTGTTTTGTCGTTTTCAAAGTCTTCTTGGCAAACTTGGTTAGCACATTCTCCCTCAAACTGAGTTAATTACTGCATTTTCGTACCATTACAGTAGTTTAAAAGGCTTAAGGAAGCATCTTTGTCACAACAGAAAGGTAGTTTGAAAATTGGGCTGGCGACATAACAAAAAACATAACAGGAAGGGAGCCAACAGCACCCGGGTTTCCCAGGCGGTCACCCATCCAAGTACTAGCCGGGCCCGATGATGCTTAACTTCGGTGATCGGACGAGAACCGGTGTATTCATCATGGTATGGCCGTTGGCGCTCATCTAATGTAGGAGCACGGCAGAATTCGCGTTCGGCTTTTCTCCCAACACACAAAATGTTAGTTTTCGGCCGCATTTGACGAAAGCGCTTCCTTCCGCAACCGCCAGTTCCTCGAGGACGGCGCGGGGAGGCGCGCCCGGCGTCCCAGCAGAATGACGGCCGAATTGGCGGGCGCACCGCCGCGTGTGTGAGACGCACTGCTGCTCGTTGCACCCCCTGTCATTCGCTGGGCGCGTGCAGCCTTCGACACTAGCGGAGGACGCATCTTGTCCCTGGTGCTCAGCGGAGGGCCTGTGCGGGGTGGGCCAGTGTCGTGCTGGAGGGCCCACTGGTAGCGATGTGGGCTTCCTCGCCTCGCCTCGCCTCACACCAGGTGTCTGCGTAGTTTGCAGTGCATTCGCACCATTCCTATCCCTGTCCCTGTCCCCGTCCCGACTCGTCCCGACTTTGCTCGACTTCCGCTCGCTGCCGCTCGGGTCGTGGTCCATATGACAGCGCAAGCACGACAAACGTCTGCGGGACGAGACGAGACGAGACGAGACGAGACGACTAAGGAATAAATTCGTGGTTACAAATCAAATTTGGAACTCTACACTCCTACACAACAATAGGCGGTGACGTATTTCAGAAATCACCTGCCGATTCGTACTGTTTTGTCGTTTTCAAAGTCTTCTTGGCAAACTTGGTTAGCACATTCTCCCTCAAACTGAGTTAATTACTGCATTTTCGTACCATTACAGTAGTTTAAAAGGCTTAAGGAAGCATCTTTGTCACAACAGAAAGGTAGTTTGAAAATTGGGCTGGCGACATAACAAAAAAAAAAAAACATGAAGGGAGCCAACAGCACCCGGGTTTCCCAGGCGGTCACCCATCCAAGTACTAGCCGGGCCCGATGATGCTTAACTTCGGTGATCGGACGAGAACCGGTGTATTCATCATGGTATGGCCGTTGGCGCTCATCTAATGTAGGAGCACGGCAGAATTCGCGTTCCGCTTTTCTCCCAACACACAAAATGTTAGTTTTCGGCCGCATTTGACGAAAGCGCTTCCTTCCGCAACCGCCAGTTCCTTGAGGACGGCGCGGGGAGGCGCGCCCGGCGTCCCAGCAGAGTGACGGCCGAATTGGCGGGCGCACCGCCGCGTGTGTGAGACGCACTGCTGCTCGTTGCACCCCCTGTCATTCGCTGGGCGCGTGCAGCCTTCGACACTAGCGGAGGACGCATCTTGTCCCTGGTGCTCAGCGGAGGGCCTGTGCGGGGTGCGCCAGTGTCGTGCTGGAGGGGCCACTGGTAGCGATGTGGGCTTCCTCGCCTCGCCTCGCCTCACACCAGGTGTCTGCGTAGTTTGCAGTGCATTCGCACCATTCCTATCCCTGTCCCTGTCCCCGTCCCGACTTGTCCCGACTTTGCTCGACTGCCGCTCGCTGCCGCTCGGGTCGTGGTCCATATGACAGCGCAAGCACGACAAACGTCTGCGGGACGAGACGAGACGAGACGAGACGAGACGACTAAGGAATAAATTCGTGGTTACAAATCAAATTTGGAACTCTACACACCTACACAACAATAGGCGGTACGTATTTCAGAATTCACCTGCCGATTCGTACTGTTTTGTCGTTTTCAAAGTCTTCTTGGCAAACGTGGTTAGCACATTCTCCCTCAAACTGAGTTAATTACTGCATTTTCGTACCATTACAGTAGTTTAAAAGGCTTAAGGAAGCATCTTTGTCACAACAGAAAGGTAGTTTGAAAATTGGGCTGGCGACATAACAAAAAAAAAAAACAGGAAGGGCGCCAACAGCACCCGGGTTTCCCAGGCGGTCACCCATCCAAGTACTAGCCGGGCCCGATGATGCTTAACTTCGGTGATCGGACGAGAACCGGTGTATTCATCATGGTATGGCCGTTGGCGCTCATCTAATGTAGGAGCACGGCAGAATTCGCGTTCCGCTTTTCTCCCAACACACAAAATGTTAGTTTTCGGCCGCATTTGACGAAAGCGCTTCCTTCCGCAACCGCCAGTTCCTCGAGGACGGCGCGGGGAGGCGCGCCCGGCGTCCCAGCAGAGTGACGGCCGAATTGGCGGGCGCACCGCCGCGTGTGTGAGACGCACTGCTGCTCGTTGCACCCCCTGTCATTCGCTGGGCGCGTGCAGCCTTCGACACTAGCGGAGGACGCATCTTGTCCCTGGTGCTCAGCGGAGGGCCTGTGCGGGGTGCGCCAGTGTCGTGCTGGAGGGCCCACTGGTAGCGATGTGGGCTTCCTCGCCTCGCCTCGCCTCACACCAGGTGTCTGCGTAGTTTGCAGTGCATTCGCACCATTCCTATCCCTGTCCCTGTCCCCGTCCCGACTTGTCCCGAATTTGCTCGACTGCCGCTCGCTGCCGCTCGGGTCGTGGTCCATATGACAGCGCAAGCACGACAAACGTCTGCGGGACGAGACGAGACGAGACGAGACGAGACGACTAAGGAATAAATTCGTGGTTACAAATCAAATTTGGAACTCTACACTCCTACACAACAATAGGCGGTACGTATTTCAGAATTCACCTGCCGATTCGTACTGTTTTGTCGTTTTCAAAGTCTTCTTGGCAAACGTGGTTAGCACATTCTCCCTCAAACTGAGTTAATTACTGCATTTTCGTACCATTACAGTAGTTTAAAAGGCTTAAGGAAGCATCTTTGTCACAACAGAAAGGTAGTTTGAAAATTGGGCTGGCGACATAACAAAAAAAAAAAACAGGAAGGGAGCCAACAGCACCCGGGTTTCCCAGGCGGTCACCCATCCAAGTACTAGCCGGGCCCGATGATGCTTAACTTCGGTGATCGGACGAGAACCGGTGTATTCATCATGGTATGGCCGTTGGCCCTCATCTAATGTAGGAGCACGGCAGAATTCGCGTTCCGCTTTTCTCCCAACACACAAAATGTTAGTTTTCGGCCGCATTTGACGAAAGCGCTTCCTTCCGCAACCGCCAGTTCCTCGAGGGCGGCGCGGGGAGGCGCGCCCGGCGTCCCAGCAGAGTGACGACCGAATTGGCGGGCGCACCGCCGCGTGTGTGAGACGCACTGCTGCTCGTTGCACCCCCTGTCATTCGCTGGGCGCGTGCAGCCTTCGACACTAGCGGAGGACGCATCTTGTCCCTGGTGTTCAGCGGAGGGCCTGTGCGGGGTGCGCCAGTGTCGTGCTGGAGGGGCCACTGGTAGCAATGTGGGCTACCTCGCCTCGCCTCGCCTCACACCAGGTGTCTGCGTAGTTTGCAGTGCATTCGCACTATTCCTATCCCTGTCCCTGTCCCCGTCCCGACTTGTCCCGACTTTGCTCGACTGCCGCTCGCTGCCGCTCGGGTCGTGGTCCATATGACAGCGCAAGCACGACAAACGTCTGCGGGACGAGACGAGACGAGACGAGACGAGACGACTAAGGAATAAATTCGTGGTTACAAATCAAATTTGGAACTCTACACTCCTACACAACAATAGGCGGTACGTATTTCAGAATTCACCTGCCGATTCGTACTGTTTTGTCGTTTTCAAAGTCTTCTTGGCAAACTTGGTTAGCACATTCTCCCTCAAACTGAGTTAATTACTGCATTTTCGTACCATTACAGTAGTTTAAAAGGCTTAAGGAAGCATCTTTGTCACAACAGAAAGGTAGTTTGAAAATTGGGCCGGCGACATAACAAAAAAAAAAAAACAGGAAGGGAGCCAACAGCACCCGGGTTTCCCAGGCGGTCACCCATCCAAGTACTAGCCGGGCCCGATGATGCTTAACTTCGGTGATCGGACGAGAACCGGTGTATTCATCATGGTATGGCCGTTGGCCCTCATCTAATGTAGGAGCACGGCAGAATTCGCGTTCGGCTTTTCTCCCAACACACAAAATGTTAGTTTTCGGCCGCATTTGACGAAAGCGCTTCCTTCCGCAACCGCCAGTTCCTCGAGGGCGGCGCGGGGAGGCGCGCCCGGCGTCCCAGCAGAGTGACGACCGAATTGGCGGGCGCACCGCCGCGTGTGTGAGACGCACTGCTGCTCGTTGCACCCCCTGTCATTCGCTGGGCGCGTGCAGCCTTCGACACTAGCGGAGGACGCATCTTGTCCCTGGTGTTCAGCGGAGGGCCTGTGCGGGGTGCGCCAGTGTCGTGCTGGAGGGCCCACTGGTAGCGATGTGGGCTTCCTCGCCTCGCCTCGCCTCACACCAGGTGTCTGCGTAGTTTGCAGTGCATTCGCACTATTCCTATCCCTGTCCCTGTCCCCGTCCCGACTTGTCCCGACTTTGCTCGACTGCCGCTCGCTGCCGCTCGGGTCGTGGTCCATATGACAGCGCAAGCACGACAAACGTCTGCGGGACGAGACGAGACGAGACGAGACGAGACGACTAAGGAATAAATTCGTGGTTACAAATCAAATTTGGAACTCTACACTCCTACACAACAATAGGCGGTACGTATTTCAGAATTCACCTGCCGATTCGTACTGTTTTGTCGTTTTCAAAGTCTTCTTGGCAAACTTGGTTAGCACATTCTCCCTCAAACTGAGTTAATTACTGCATTTTCGTACCATTACAGTAGTTTAAAAGGCTTAAGGAAGCATCTTTGTCACAACAGAAAGGTAGTTTGAAAATTGGGCCGGCGACATAACAAAAAAAAAAAAACAGGAAGGGAGCCAACAGCACCCGGGTTTCCCAGGCGGTCACCCATCCAAGTACTAGCCGGGCCCGATGATGCTTAACTTCGGTGATCGGACGAGAACCGGTGTATTCATCATGGTATGGCCGTTGGCCCTCATCTAATGTAGGAGCACGGCAGAATTCGCGTTCGGCTTTTCTCCCAACACACAAAATGTTAGTTTTCGGCCGCATTTGACGAAAGCGCTTCCTTCCGCAACCGCCAGTTCCTCGAGGGCGGCGCGGGGAGGCGCGCCCGGCGTCCCAGCAGAGTGACGACCGAATTGGCGGGCGCACCGCCGCGTGTGTGAGACGCACTGCTGCTCGTTGCACCCCCTGTCATTCGCTGGGCGCGTGCAGCCTTCGACACTAGCGGAGGACGCATCTTGTCCCTGGTGCTCAGCGGAGGGCCTGTGCGGGGTGCGCCAGTGTCGTGCTGGAGGGCCCACTGGTAGCGATGTGGGCTTCCTCGCCTCGCCTCGCCTCACACCAGGTGTCTGCGTAGTTTGCAGTGCATTCGCACTATTCCTATCCCTGTCCCTGTCCCCGTCCCGACTTGTCCCGACTTTGCTCGACTGCCGCTCGCTGCCGCTCGGGTCGTGGTCCATATGACAGCGCAAGCACGACAAACGTCTGCGGGACGAGACGAGACGAGACGAGACGAGACGACTAAGGAATAAATTCGTGGTTACAAATCAAATTTGGAACTCTACACTCCTACACAACAATAGGCGGTGACGTATTTCAGAAATCACCTGCCGATTCGTACTGTTTTGTCGTTTTCAAAGTCTTCTTGGCAAACTTGGTTAGCTCATTCTCCCTCAAACTGAGTTAATTACTGCATTTTCGTACCATTACAGTAGTTTAAAAGGCTTAAGGAAGCATCTTTGTCACAACAGAAAGGTAGTTTGAAAATTGGGCTGGCGACATAACAAAAAAAAAAAAAAAACAGGAATGGAGCCAACAGCACCCGGGTTTCCCAGGCGGTCACCCATCCAAGTACTAGCCGGGCCCGATGATGCTTAACTTCGGTGATCGGACGAGAACCGGTGTATTCATCATGGTATGGCCGTTGGCGCTCATCTAATGTAGGAGCACGGCAGAATTCGCGTTCGGCTTTTCTCCCAACACACAAAATGTTAGTTTTCGGCCGCATTTGACGAAAGCGCTTCCTTCCGCAACCGCCAGTTCCTCGAGGACGGCGCGGGGAGGCGCGCCCGGCGTCCCAGCAGAGTGACGGCCGAATTGGCGGGCGCACCGCCGCGTGTGTGAGACGCACTGCTGCTCGTTGCACCCCCTGTCATTCGCTGGGCGCGTGCAGCCTTCGACACTAGCGGAGGACGCATCTAGTCCCTGGTGTTCAGCGGAGGGCCTGTGCGGGGTGCGCCAGTGTCGTGCTGGAGGGCCCACTGGTAGCGATGTGGGCTTCCTCGCCTCGCCTCGCCTCACACCAGGTGTCTGCGTAGTTTGCAGTGCATTCGCACTATTCCTATCCCTGTCCCTGTCCCCGTCCCGACTTGTCCCGACTTTGCTCGACTGCCGCTCGCTGCCGCTCGGGTCGTGGTCCATATGACAGCGCAAGCACGACAAACGTCTGCGGGACGAGACGAGACGAGACGAGACGAGACGACTAAGGAATAAATTCGTGGTTACAAATCAAATTTGGAACTCTACACTCCTACACAACAATAGGCGGTGACGTATTTCAGAAATCACCTGCCGATTCGTACTGTTTTGTCGTTTTCAAAGTCTTCTTGGCAAACTTGGTTAGCTCATTCTCCCTCAAACTGAGTTAATTACTGCATTTTCGTACCATTACAGTAGTTTAAAAGGCTTAAGGAAGCATCTTTGTCACAACAGAAAGGTAGTTTGAAAATTGGGCTGGCGACATAACAAAAAAAAAAAAAAAACAGGAATGGAGCCAACAGCACCCGGGTTTCCCAGGCGGTCACCCATCCAAGTACTAGCCGGGCCCGATGATGCTTAACTTCGTTGATCGGACGAGAACCGGTGTATTCATCATGGTATGGCCGTTGGCGCTCATCTAATGTAGGAGCACGGCAGAATTCGCGTTCCGCTTTTCTCCCAACACACAAAATGTTAGTTTTCGGCCGCATTTGACGAAAGCGCTTCCTTCCGCAACCGCCAGTTCCTCGAGGACGGCGCGGGGAGGCGCGCCCGGCGTCCCAGCAGAGTGACGGCCGAATTGGCGGGCGCACCGCCGCGTGTGTGAGACGCACTGCTGCTCGTTGCACCCCCTGTCATTCGCTGGGCGCGTGCAGCCTTCGACACTAGCGGAGGACGCATCTAGTCCCTGGTGCTCAGCGGAGGGCCTGTGCGGGGTGCGCCAGTGTCGTGCTGGAGGGCCCACTGGTAGCGATGTGGGCTTCCTCGCCTCGCCTCGCCTCACACCAGGTGTCTGCGTAGTTTGCAGTGCATTCGCACCATTCCTATCCCTGTCCCTGTCCCCGTCCCGACTTGTCCCGACTTTGCTCGACTGCCGCTCGCTGCCGCTCGGGTCGTGGTCCATATGACAGCGCAAGCACGACAAACGTCTGCGGGACGAGACGAGACGAGACGAGACGAGACGACTAAGGAATAAATTCGTGGTTACAAATCAAATTTGGAACTCTACACTCCTACACAACAATAGGCGGTACGTATTTCAGAATTCACCTGCCGATTCGTACTGTTTTGTCGTTTTCAAAGTCTTCTTGGCAAACGTGGTTAGCACATTCTCCCTCAAACTGAGTTAATTACTGCATTTTCGTACCATTACAGTAGTTTAAAAGGCTTAAGGAAGCATCTTTGTCACAACAGAAAGGTAGTTTGAAAATTGGGCTGGCGACATAACAAAAAACATAACAGGAAGGGAGCCAACAGCTCCCGGGTTTCCCAGGCGGTCACCCATCCAAGTACTAGCCGGGCCCGATGATGCTTAACTTCGGTGATCGGACGAGAACCGGTGTATTCATCATGGTATGGCCGTTGGCGCTCATCTAATGTAGGAGCACGGCAGAATTCGCGTTCGGCTTTTCTCCCAACACACAAAATGTTAGTTTTCGGCCGCATTTGACGAAAGCGCTTCCTTCCGCAACCGCCAGTTCCCCGAGGACGGCGCGGGGAGGCGCGCCCGGCGTCCCAGCAGAGTGACGGCCGAATTGGCGGGCGCACCGCCGCGTGTGTGAGACGCACTGCTGCTCGTTGCACCCCCTGTCATTCGCTGGGCGCGTGCAGCCTTCGACACTAGCGGAGGACGCATCTTGTACCTGGTGTTCAGCGGAGGGCCTGTGCGGGGTGCGCCAGTGTCGTGCTGGAGGGCCCACTGATAGCGATGTGGGCTTCCTCGCCTCGCCTCGCCTCACACCAGGTGTCTGCGTAGTTTGCAGTGCATTCGCACCATTCCTATCCCTGCCCTGTCCCCGTCCCGACTTGTCCCGACTTTGCTCGACTGCCGCTCGCTGCCGCTCGGGTCGTGGTCCATATGACAGCGCAAGCACGACAAACGTCTGCGGGACGAGACGAGACGAGACGAGACGAGACGACTAAGGAATAAATTCGTGGTTACAAATCAAATTTGGAACTCTACACTCCTACAAAACAATAGGCGGTACGTATTTCAGAATTCACCTGCCGATTCGTACTGTTTTGTCGTTTTCAAAGTCTTCTTGGCAAACGTGGTTAGCACATTCTCCCTCAAACTGAGTTAATTACTGCATTTTCGTACCATTACAGTAGTTTAAAAGGCTTAAGGAAGCATCTTTGTCACAACAGAAAGGTAGTTTGAAAATTGGGCTGGCGACATAACAAAAAACATAACAGGGAGGGAGCCAACAGCACCCGGGTTTCCCAGGCGGTCACCCATCCAAGTACTAGCCGGGCCCGATGATGCTTAACTTCGGTGATCGGACGAGAACCGGTGTATTCATCATGGTATGGCCGTTGGCCCTCATCTAATGTAGGAGCACGGCAGAATTCGCGTTCGGCTTTTCTCCCAACACACAAAATGTTAGTTTTCGGCCGCATTTGACGAAAGCGCTTCCTTCCGCAACCGCCAGTTCCTCGAGATCGGCGCGGGGAGGCGCGCCCGGCGTCCCAGCAGAGTGACGACCGAATTGGCGGGCGCACTGCCGCGTGTGTGAGACGCACTGCTGCTCGTTGCACCCCCTGTCATTCGCTGGGCGCGTGCAGCCTTCGACACTAGCGGAGGACGCATCTTGTCCCTGGTGTTCAGCGGAGGGCCTGTGCGGGGTGCGCCAGTGTCGTGCTGGAGGGCCCACTGGTAGCGATGTGGGCTTCCTCGCCTCGCCTCGCCTCACACCAGGTGTCTGCGTAGTTTGCAGTGCATTCGCACCATTCCTATCCCTGTCCCGGTCCCCGTCCCGACTTGTCCCGACTTTGCTCGACTGCCGCTCGCTGCCGCTCGGGTCGTGGTCCATATGACAGCGCAAGCACGACAAACGTCTGCGGGACGAGACGAGACGAGACGAGACGAGACGACTAAGGAATAAATTCGTGGTTACAAATCAAATTTGGAACTCTACACTCCTACAAAACAATAGGCGGTACGTATTTCAGAATTCACCTGCCGATTCGTACTGTTTTGTCGTTTTCAAAGTCTTCTTGGCAAACGTGGTTAGCACATTCTCCCTCAAACTGAGTTAATTACTGCATTTTCGTACCATTACAGTAGTTTAAAAGGCTTAAGGAAGCATCTTTGTCACAACAGAAAGGTAGTTTGAAAATTGGGCTGGCGACATAACAAAAAACATAACAGGGAGGGAGCCAACAGCACCCGTGTTTCCCAGGCGGTCACCCATCCAAGTACTAGCCGGGCCCGATGATGCTTAACTTCGGTGATCGGACGAGAACCGGTGTATTCATCATGGTATGGCCGTTGGCCCTCATCTAATGTAGGAGCACGGCAGAATTCGCGTTCGGCTTTTCTCCCAACACACAAAATGTTAGTTTTCGGCCGCATTTGACGAAAGCGCTTCCTTCCGCAACCGCCAGTTCCTCGAGGACGGCGCGGGGAGGCGCGCCCGGCGTCCCAGCAGAGTGACGACCGAATTGGCGGGCGCACTGCCGCGTGTGTGAGACGCACTGCTGCTCGTTGCACCCCCTGTCATTCGCTGGGCGCGTGCAGCCTTCGACACTAGCGGAGGACGCATCTTGTCCCTGGTGTTCAGCGGAGGGCCTGTGCGGGGTGCGCCAGTGTCGTGCTGGAGGGCCCACTGGTAGCGATGTGGGCTTCCTCGCCTCGCCTCGCCTCACACCAGGTGTCTGCGTAGTTTGCAGTGCATTCGCACCATTCCTATCCCTGTCCCGGTCCCCGTCCCGACTTGTCCCGACTTTGCTCGACTGCCGCTCGCTGCCGCTCGGGTCGTGGTCCATATGACAGCGCAAGCACGACAAACGTCTGCGGGACGAGACGAGACGAGACGAGACGAGACGACTAAGGAATAAATTCGTGGTTACAAATCAAATTTGGAACTCTACACTCCTACACAACAATAGGCGGTGACGTATTTCAGAAATCACCTGCCGATTCGTACTGTTTTGTCGTTTTCAAAGTCTTCTTGGCAAACTTGGTTAGCACATTCTCCCTCAAACTGAGTTAATTACTGCATTTTCGTACCATTACAGTAGTTTAAAAGGCTTAAGGAAGCATCTTTGTCACAACAGAAAGGTAGTTTGAAAATTGGGCTGGCGACATAACAAAAAAAAAAAAAAAAACAGGAATGGAGCCAACAGCACCCGGGTTTCCCAGGCGGTCACCCATCCAAGTACTAGCCGGGCCCGATGATGCTTAACTTCGGTGATCGGACGAGAACCGGTGTATTCATCATGGTATGGCCGTTGGCGCTCATCTAATGTAGGAGCACGGCAGAATTCGCGTTCCGCTTTTCTCCCAACACACAAAATGTTAGTTTTCGGCCGCATTTGACGAAAGCGCTTCCTTCCGCAACCGCCAGTTCCTCGAGGACGGCGCGGGGAGTCGCGCCCGGCGTCCCAGCAGAGTGACGGCCGAATTGGCGGGCGCACCGCCGCGTGTGTGAGACGCACTGCTGCTCGTTGCACCCCCTGTCATTCGCTGGGCGCGTGCAGCCTTCGACACTAGCGGAGGACGCATCTAGTCCCTGGTGCTCAGCGGAGGGCCTGTGCGGGGTGCGCCAGTGTCGTGCTGGAGGGCCCACTGGTAGCGATGTGGGCTTCCTCGCCTCGCCTCGCCTCACACCAGGTGTCTGCGTAGTTTGCAGTGCATTCGCACCATTCCTATCCCTGTCCCTGTCCCCGTCCCGACTTGTCCCGACTTTGCTCGACTGCCGCTCGCTGCCGCTCGGGTCGTGGTCCATATGACAGCGCAAGCACGACAAACGTCTGCGGGACGAGACGAGACGAGACGAGACGAGACGACTAAGGAATAAATTCGTGGTTACAAATCAAATTTGGAACTCTACACTCCTACACAACAATAGGCGGTGACGTATTTCAGAATTCACCTGCCGATTCGTACTGTTTTGTCGTTTTCAAAGTCTTCTTGGCAAACTTGGTTAGCACATTCTCCCTCAAACTGAGTTAATTACTGCATTTTCGTACCATTACAGTAGTTTAAAAGGCTTAAGGAAGCATCTTTGTCACAACAGAAAGGTAGTTTGAAAATTGGGCTGGCGACATAACAAAAAAAAAAAAAAAAACAGGAATGGAGCCAACAGCACCCGGGTTTCCCAGGCGGTCACCCATCCAAGTACTAGCCGGGCCCGATGATGCTTAACTTCGGTGATCGGACGAGAACCGGTGTATTCATCATGGTATGGCCGTTGGCGCTCATCTAATGTAGGAGCACGGCAGAATTCGCGTTCCGCTTTTCTCCCAACACACAAAATGTTAGTTTTCGGCCGCATTTGACGAAAGCGCTTCCTTCCGCAACCGCCAGTTCCTCGAGGACGGCGCGGGGAGTCGCGCCCGGCGTCCCAGCAGAGTGACGGCCGAATTGGCGGGCGCACCGCCGCGTGTGTGAGACGCACTGCTGCTCGTTGCACCCCCTGTCATTCGCTGGGCGCGTGCAGCCTTCGACACTAGCGGAGGACGCATCTAGTCCCTGGTGCTCAGCGGAGGGCCTGTGCGGGGTGCGCCAGTGTCGTGCTGGAGGGCCCACTGGTAGCGATGTGGGCTTCCTCGCCTCGCCTCGCCTCACACCAGGTGTCTGCGTAGTTTGCAGTGCATTCGCACCATTCCTATCCCTGTCCCTGTCCCCGTCCCGACTTGTCCCGACTTTGCTCGACTGCCGCTCGCTGCCGCTCGGGTCGTGGTCCATATGACAGCGCAAGCACGACAAACGTCTGCGGGACGAGACGAGACGAGACGAGACGAGACGACTAAGGAATAAATTCGTGGTTACAAATCAAATTTGGAACTCTACACTCCTACACAACAATAGGCGGTGACGTATTTCAGAATTCACCTGCCGATTCGTACTGTTTTGTCGTTTTCAAAGTCTTCTTGGCAAACTTGGTTAGCACATTCTCCCTCAAACTGAGTTAATTACTGCATTTTCGTACCATTACAGTAGTTTAAAAGGCTTAAGGAAGCATCTTTGTCACAACAGAAAGGTAGTTTGAAAATTGGGCTGGCGACATAACAAAAAAAAAAAAAAACAGGAATGGAGCCAACAGCACCCGGGTTTCCCAGGCGGTCACCCATCCAAGTACTAGCCGGGCCCGATGATGCTTAACTTCGGTGATCGGACGAGAACCGGTGTATTCATCATGGTATGGCCGTTGGCGCTCATCTAATGTAGGAGCACGGCAGAATTCGCGTTCCGCTTTTCTCCCAACACACAAAATGTTAGTTTTCGGCCGCATTTGACGAAAGCGCTTCCTTCCGCAACCGCCAGTTCCTCGAGGACGGCGCGGGGAGGCGCGCCCGGCGTCCCAGCAGAGTGACGGCCGAATTGGCGGGCGCACCGCCGCGTGTGTGAGACGCACTGCTGCTCGTTGCACCCCCTGTCATTCGCTGGGCGCATGCAGCCTTCGACACTAGCGGAGGACGCATCAAGTCCCTGGTGCTCAGCGGAGGGCCTGTGCGGGGTGCGCCAGTGTCGTGCTGGAGGGCCCACTGGTAGCGATGTGGGCTTCCTCGCCTCGCCTCGCCTCACACCAGGTGTCTGCGTAGTTTGCAGTGCATTCGCACCATTCCTATCCCTGTACCTGTCCCCGTCCCGACTTGTCCCGACTTTGCTCGACTGCCGCTCGCTGCCGCTCGGGTCGTGGTCCATATGACAGCGCAAGCACGACAAACGTCTGCGGGACGAGACGAGACGAGACGACTAAGGAATAAATTCGTGGTTACAAATCAAATTTGGAACTCTACACTCCTACACAACAATAGGCGGTACGTATTTCAGAATTCACCTGCCGATTCGTACTGTTTTGTCGTTTTCAAAGTCTTCTTGGCAAACGTGGTTAGCACATTCTCCCTCAAACTGAGTTAATTACTGCATTTTCGTACCATTACAGTAGTTTAAAAGGCTTAAGGAAGCATCTTTGTCACAACAGAAAGGTAGTTTGAAAATTGGGCTGGCGACATAACAAAAAACATAACAGGAAGGGAGCCAACAGCACCCGGGTTTCCCAGGCGGTCACCCATCCAAGTACTAGCCGGGCCCGATGATGCTTAACTTCGGTGATCGGACGAGAACCGGTGTATTCATCATGGTATGGCCGTTGGCGCTCATCTAATGTAGGAGCACGGCAGAATTCGCGTTCGGCTTTTCTCCCAACACACAAAATGTTAGTTTTCGGCCGCATTTGACGAAAGCGCTTCCTTCCGCAACCGCCAGTTCCTCGAGGACGGCGCGGGGAGGCGCGCCCGGCGTCCCAGCAGAGTGACGACCGAATTGGCGGGCGCACTGCCGCGTGTGTGAGACGCACTGCTGCTCGTTGCACCCCCTGTCATTCGCTGGGCGCGTGCAGCCTTCGACACTAGCGGAGGACGCATCTTGTCCCTGGTGTTCAGCGGAGGGCCTGTGCGGGGTGCGCCAGTGTCGTGCTGGAGGGCCCACTGGTAGCGATGTGGGCTTCCTCGCCTCGCCTCGCCTCACACCAGGTGTCTGCGTAGTTTGCAGTGCATTCGCACCATTCCTATCCCTGTCCCTGTCCCCGTCCCGACTTGTCCCGACTTTGCTCGACTGCCGCTCGCTGCCGCTCGGGTCGTGGTCCATATGACAGCGCAAGCACGACAAACGTCTGCGGGACGAGACGAGACGAGACGAGACGAGACGACTAAGGAATAAATTCGTGGTTACAAATCAAATTTGGAACTCTACACTCCTACACAACAATAGGCGGTACGTATTTCAGAATTCACCTGCCGATTCGTACTGTTTTGTCGTTTTCAAAGTCTTCTTGGCAAACGTGGTTAGCACATTCTCCCTCAAACTGAGTTAATTACTGCATTTTCGTACCATTACAGTAGTTTAAAAGGCTTAAGGAAGCATCTTTGTCACAACAGAAAGGTAGTTTGAAAATTGGGCTGGCGACATAACAAAAAACATAACAGGAAGGGAGCCAACAGCACCCGGGTTTCCCAGGCGGTCACCCATCCAAGTACTAGCCGGGCCCGATGATGCTTAACTTCGGTGATCGGACGAGAACCGGTGTATTCATCATGGTATGGCCGTTGGCGCTCATCTAATGTAGGAGCACGGCAGAATTCGCGTTCGGCTTTTCTCCCAACACACAAAATGTTAGTTTTCGGCCGCATTTGACGAAAGCGCTTCCTTCCGCAACCGCCAGTTCCTCGAGGACGGCGCGGGGAGGCGCGCCCGGCGTCCCAGCAGAGTGACGGCCGAATTGGCGGGCGCACCGCCGCGTGTGTGAGACGCACTGCTGCTCGTTGCACCCCCTGTCATTCGCTGGGCGCGTGCAGCCTTCGACACTAGCGGAGGACGCATCTTGTCCCTGGTGCTCAGTGGAGGGCCTGTGCGGGGTGCGCCAGTGTCGTGCTGGAGGGCCCACTGGTAGCGATGTGGGCTTCCTCGCCTCGCCTCGCCTCACACCAGGTGTCTGCGTAGTTTGCAGTGCATTCGCACCATTCCTATCCCTGTCCCGGTCCCCGTCCCGACTTGTCCCGACTTTGCTCGACTGCCGCTCGCTGCCGCTCGGGTCGTGGTCCATATGACAGCGCAAGCACGACAAACGTCTGCGGGACGAGACGAGACGAGACGAGACGAGACGACTAAGGAATAAATTCGTGGTTACAAATCAAATTTGGAACTCTACATTCCTACACAACAATAGGCGGTACGTATTTCAGAATTCACCTGCCGATTCGTACTGTTTTGTCGTTTTCAAAGTCTTCTTGGCAAACGTGGTTAGCACATTCTCTCTCAAACTGAGTTAATTACTGCATTTTCGTACCATTACAGTAGTTTAAAAGGCTTAAGGAAGCATCTTTGTCACAACAGAAAGGTAGTTTGAAAATTGGGCTGGCGACATAAAAACATAACAGGAAGGGAGCCAACAGCACCCGGGTTTCCCAGGCGGTCACCCATCCAAGTACTAGCCGGGCACGATGATGCTTAACTTCGGTGATCGGACGAGAACCGGTGTATTCATCATGGTATGGCCGTTGGCGCTCATCTAATGTAGGAGCACGGCAGAATTCGCGTTCCGCTTTTCTCCCAACACACAAAATGTTAGTTTTCGGCCGCATTTGACGAAAGCGCTTCCTTCCGCAACCGCCAGTTCCTCGAGGACGGCGCGGGGAGGCGCGCCCGGCGTCCCAGCAGAGTGACGGCCGAATTGGCGGGCGCACCGCCGCGTGTGTGAGACGCACTGCTGCTCGTTGCACCCCCTGTCATTCGCTGGGCGCATGCAGCCTTCGACACTAGCGGAGGACGCATCAAGTCCCTGGTGCTCAGCGGAGGGCCTGTGCGGGGTGCGCCAGTGTCGTGCTGGAGGGCCCACTGGTAGCGATGTGGGCTTCCTCGCCTCGCCTCGCCTCACACCAGGTGTCTGCGTAGTTTGCAGTGCATTCGCACCATTCCTATCCCTGTCCCGGTCCCCGTCCCGACTTGTCCCGACTTTGCTCGACTGCCGCTCGCTGCCGCTCGGGTCGTGGTCCATATGACAGCGCAAGCACGACAAACGTCTGCGGGACGAGACGAGACGAGACGACTAAGGAATAAATTCGTGGTTACAAATCAAATTTGGAACTCTACACTCCTACACAACAATAGGCGGTACGTATTTCAGAAATCACCTGCCGATTCGTACTGTTTTGTCGTTTTCAAAGTCTTCTTGGCAAACGTGGTTAGCACGTTCTCTCTCAAACTGAGTTAATTACTGCATTTTCGTACCATTACAGTAGTTTAAAAGGCTTAAGGAAGCATCTTTGTCACAACAGAAAGGTAGTTTGAAAATTGGGCTGGCGACATAACAAAAAACATAACAGGAAAAGAGCCAACAGCACCCGGGTTTCCCAGGCGGTCACCCATCCAAGTACTAGCCGGGCCCGATGATGCTTAACTTCGGTGATCGGACGAGAACCGGTGTATTCATCATGGTATGGCCGTTGGCGCTCATCTAATGTAGGAGCACGGCAGAATTCGCGTTCGGCTTTTCTCCCAACACACAAAATGTTAGTTTTCGGCCGCATTTGACGAAAGCGCTTCCTTCCGCAACCGCCAGTTCCTCGAGGACGGCGCGGGGAGGCGCGCCCGGCGTCCCAGCAGAGTGACGGCCGAATTGGCGGGCGCACCGCCGCGTGTGTGAGACGCACTGCTGCTCGTTGCACCCCCTGTCATTCGCTGGGCGCGTGCAGCCTTCGACACTAGCGGAGGACGCATCTTGTCCCTGGTGCTCAGCGGAGGGCCTGTGCGGGGTGCGCCAGTGTCGTGCTGGAGGGCCCACTGGTAGCGATGTGGGCTTCCTCGCCTCGCCTCGCCTCACACCACGTGTCTGCGTAGTTTGCAGTGCATTCGCACCATTCCTATCCCTGTCCCGGTCCCCGTCCCGACTTGTCCCGACTTTGCTCGACTGCCGCTCGCTGCCGCTCGGGTCGTGGTCCATATGACAGCGCAAGCACGACAAACGTCTGCGGGACGAGACGAGACGAGACGAGACGAGACGACTAAGGAATAAATTCGTGGTTACAAATCAAATTTGGAACTCTACACTCCTACACAACAATAGGCGGTACGTATTTCAGAATTCACCTGCCGATTCGTACTGTTTTGTCGTTTTCAAAGTCTTCTTGGCAAACGTGGTTAGCACATTCTCTCTCAAACTGAGTTAATTACTGCATTTTCGTACCATTACAGTAGTTTAAAAGGCTTAAGGAAGCATCTTTGTCACAACAGAAAGGTAGTTTGAAAATTGGGCTGGCGACATAACAAAAAACATAACAGGAAGGGAGCCAACAGCACCCGGGTTTCCCAGGCGGTCACCCATCCAAGTACTAGCCGGGCCCGATGATGCTTAACTTCGGTGATCGGACGAGAACCGGTGTATTCATCATGGTATGGCCGTTGGCGCTCATCTAATGTAGGAGCACGGCAGAATTCGCGTTCGGCTTTTCTCCCAACACACAAAATGTTAGTTTTCGGCCGCATTTGACGAAAGCGCTTCCTTCCGCAACCGCCAGTTCCTCGAGGACGGCGCGGGGAGGCGCGCCCGGCGTCCCAGCAGAGTGACGGCCGAATTGGCGGGCGCACCGCCGCGTGTGTGAGACGCACTGCTGCTCGTTGCACCCCCTGTCATTCGCTGGGCGCGTGCAGCCTTCGACACTAGCGGAGGACGCATCTTGTCCCTGGTGCTCAGCGGAGGGCCTGTGCGGGGTGCGCCAGTGTCGTGCTGGAGGGCCCACTGGTAGCGATGTGGGCTTCCTCGCCTCGCCTCGCCTCACACCAGGTGTCTGCGTAGTTTGCAGTGCATTCGCACCATTCCTATCCCTGTCCCGGTCCCCGTCCCGACTTGTCCCGACTTTGCTCGACTGCCGCTCGCTGCCGCTCGGGTCGTGGTCCATATGACAGCGCAAGCACGACAAACGTCTGCGGGACGAGACGAGACGAGACGACTAAGGAATAAATTCGTGGTTACAAATCAAATTTGGAACTCTACACTCCTACACAACAATAGGCGGTACGTATTTCAGAAATCACCTGCCGATTCGTACTGTTTTGTCGTTTTCAAAGTCTTCTTGGCAAACGTGGTTAGCACGTTCTCTCTCAAACTGAGTTAATTACTGCATTTTCGTACCATTACAGTAGTTTAAAAGGCTTAAGGAAGCATCTTTGTCACAACAGAAAGGTAGTTTGAAAATTGGGCTGGCGACATAAAAACATAACAGGAAGGGAGCCAACAGCACCCGGGTTTCCCAGGCGGTCACCCATCCAAGTACTAGCCGGGCCCGATGATGCTTAACTTCGGTGATCGGACGAGAACCGGTGTATTCATCATGGTATGGCCGTTGGCGCTCATCTAATGTAGGAGCACGGCAGAATTCGCGTTCCGCTTTTCTCCCAACACACAAAATGTTAGTTTTCGGCCGCATTTGACGAAAGCGCTTCCTTCCGCAACCGCCAGTTCCTCGAGGACGGCGCGGGGAGGCGCGCCCGGCGTCCCAGCAGAGTGACGGCCGAATTGGCGGGCGCACCGCCGCGTGTGTGAGACGCACTGCTGCTCGTTGCACCCCCTGTCATTCGCTGGGCGCATGCAGCCTTCGACACTAGCGGAGGACGCATCAAGTCCCTGGTGCTCAGCGGAGGGCCTGTGCGGGGTGCGCCAGTGTCGTGCTGGAGGGCCCACTGGTAGCGATGTGGGCTTCCTCGCCTCGCCTCGCCTCACACCAGGTGTCTGCGTAGTTTGCAGTGCATTCGCACCATTCCTATCCCTGTCCCGGTCCCCGTCCCGACTTGTCCCGACTTTGCTCGACTGCCGCTCGCTGCCGCTCGGGTCGTGGTCCATATGACAGCGCAAGCACGACAAACGTCTGCGGGACGAGACGAGACGAGACGACTAAGGAATAAATTCGTGGTTACAAATCAAATTTGGAACTCTACACTCCTACACAACAATAGGCGGTACGTATTTCAGAAATCACCTGCCGATTCGTACTGTTTTGTCGTTTTCAAAGTCTTCTTGGCAAACGTGGTTAGCACGTTCTCTCTCAAACTGAGTTAATTACTGCATTTTCGTACCATTACAGTAGTTTAAAAGGCTTAAGGAAGCATCTTTGTCACAACAGAAAGGTAGTTTGAAAATTGGGCTGGCGACATAACAAAAAACATAACAGGAAAAGAGCCAACAGCACCCGGGTTTCCCAGGCGGTCACCCATCCAAGTACTAGCCGGGCCCGATGATGCTTAACTTCGGTGATCGGACGAGAACCGGTGTATTCATCATGGTATGGCCGTTGGCGCTCATCTAATGTAGGAGCACGGCAGAATTCGCGTTCGGCTTTTCTCCCAACACACAAAATGTTAGTTTTCGGCCGCATTTGACGAAAGCGCTTCCTTCCGCAACCGCCAGTTCCTCGAGGACGGCGCGGGGAGGCGCGCCCGGCGTCCCAGCAGAGTGACGGCCGAATTGGCGGGCGCACCGCCGCGTGTGTGAGACGCACTGCTGCTCGTTGCACCCCCTGTCATTCGCTGGGCGCGTGCAGCCTTCGACACTAGCGGAGGACGCATCTTGTCCCTGGTGCTCAGCGGAGGGCCTGTGCGGGGTGCGCCAGTGTCGTGCTGGAGGGCCCACTGGTAGCGATGTGGGCTTCCTCGCCTCGCCTCGCCTCACACCACGTGTCTGCGTAGTTTGCAGTGCATTCGCACCATTCCTATCCCTGTCCCGGTCCCCGTCCCGACTTGTCCCGACTTTGCTCGACTGCCGCTCGCTGCCGCTCGGGTCGTGGTCCATATGACAGCGCAAGCACGACAAACGTCTGCGGGACGAGACGAGACGAGACGACTAAGGAATAAATTCGTGGTTACAAATCAAATTTGGAACTCTACACTCCTACACAACAATAGGCGGTACGTATTTCAGAAATCACCTGCCGATTCGTACTGTTTTGTCGTTTTCAAAGTCTTCTTGGCAAACGTGGTTAGCACGTTCTCTCTCAAACTGAGTTAATTACTGCATTTTCGTACCATTACAGTAGTTTAAAAGGCTTAAGGAAGCATCTTTGTCACAACAGAAAGGTAGTTTGAAAATTGGGCTGGCGACATAACAAAAAACATAACAGGAAAAGAGCCAACAGCACCCGGGTTTCCCAGGCGGTCACCCATCCAAGTACTAGCCGGGCCCGATGATGCTTAACTTCGGTGATCGGACGAGAACCGGTGTATTCATCATGGTATGGCCGTTGGCGCTCATCTAATGTAGGAGCACGGCAGAATTCGCGTTCGGCTTTTCTCCCAACACACAAAATGTTAGTTTTCGGCCGCATTTGACGAAAGCGCTTCCTTCCGCAACCGCCAGTTCCTCGAGGACGGCGCGGGGAGGCGCGCCCGGCGTCCCAGCAGAGTGACGGCCGAATTGGCGGGCGCACCGCCGCGTGTGTGAGACGCACTGCTGCTCGTTGCACCCCCTGTCATTCGCTGGGCGCGTGCAGCCTTCGACACTAGCGGAGGACGCATCTTGTCCCTGGTGCTCAGCGGAGGGCCTGTGCGGGGTGCGCCAGTGTCGTGCTGGAGGGCCCACTGGTAGCGATGTGGGCTTCCTCGCCTCGCCTCGCCTCACACCACGTGTCTGCGTAGTTTGCAGTGCATTCGCACCATTCCTATCCCTGTCCCGGTCCCCGTCCCGACTTGTCCCGACTTTGCTCGACTGCCGCTCGCTGCCGCTCGGGTCGTGGTCCATATGACAGCGCAAGCACGACAAACGTCTGCGGGACGAGACGAGACGAGACGAGACGAGACGACTAAGGAATAAATTCGTGGTTACAAATCAAATTTGGAACTCTACACTCCTACACAACAATAGGCGGTACGTATTTCAGAATTCACCTGCCGATTCGTACTGTTTTGTCGTTTTCAAAGTCTTCTTGGCAAACGTGGTTAGCACATTCTCTCTCAAACTGAGTTAATTACTGCATTTTCGTACCATTACAGTAGTTTAAAAGGCTTAAGGAAGCATCTTTGTCACAACAGAAAGGTAGTTTGAAAATTGGGCTGGCGACATAACAAAAAACATAACAGGAAGGGAGCCAACAGCACCCGGGTTTCCCAGGCGGTCACCCATCCAAGTACTAGCCGGGCCCGATGATGCTTAACTTCGGTGATCGGACGAGAACCGGTGTATTCATCATGGTATGGCCGTTGGCGCTCATCTAATGTAGGAGCACGGCAGAATTCGCGTTCGGCTTTTCTCCCAACACACAAAATGTTAGTTTTCGGCCGCATTTGACGAAAGCGCTTCCTTCCGCAACCGCCAGTTCCTCGAGGACGGCGCGGGGAGGCGCGCCCGGCGTCCCAGCAGAGTGACGGCCGAATTGGCGGGCGCACCGCCGCGTGTGTGAGACGCACTGCTGCTCGTTGCACCCCCTGTCATTCGCTGGGCGCGTGCAGCCTTCGACACTAGCGGAGGACGCATCTTGTCCCTGGTGCTCAGCGGAGGGCCTGTGCGGGGTGCGCCAGTGTCGTGCTGGAGGGCCCACTGGTAGCGATGTGGGCTTCCTCGCCTCGCCTCGCCTCACACCAGGTGTCTGCGTAGTTTGCAGTGCATTCGCACCATTCCTATCCCTGTCCCGGTCCCCGTCCCGACTTGTCCCGACTTTGCTCGACTGCCGCTCGCTGCCGCTCGGGTCGTGGTCCATATGACAGCGCAAGCACGACAAACGTCTGCGGGACGAGACGAGACGAGACGAGACGAGACGACTAAGGAATAAATTCGTGGTTACAAATCAAATTTGGAACTCTACACTCCTACACAACAATAGGCGGTACGTATTTCAGAATTCACCTGCCGATTCGTACTGTTTTGTCGTTTTCAAAGTCTTCTTGGCAAACGTGGTTAGCACATTCTCTCTCAAACTGAGTTAATTACTGCATTTTCGTACCATTACAGTAGTTTAAAAGGCTTAAGGAAGCATCTTTGTCACAACAGAAAGGTAGTTTGAAAATTGGGCTGGCGACATAAAAACATAACAGGAAGGGAGCCAACAGCACCCGGGTTTCCCAGGCGGTCACCCATCCAAGTACTAGCCGGGCCCGATGATGCTTAACTTCGGTGATCGGACGAGAACCGGTGTATTCATCATGGTATGGCCGTTGGCGCTCATCTAATGTAGGAGCACGGCAGAATTCGCGTTCGGCTTTTCTCCCAACACACAAAATGTTAGTTTTCGGCCGCATTTGACGAAAGCGCTTCCTTCCGCAACCGCCAGTTCCTCGAGGACGGCGCGGGGAGGCGCGCCCGGCGTCCCAGCAGAGTGACGGCCGAATTGGCGGGCGCACCGCCGCGTGTGTGAGACGCACTGCTGCTCGTTGCACCCCCTGTCATTCGCTGGGCGCATGCAGCCTTCGACACTAGCGGAGGACGCATCAAGTCCCTGGTGCTCAGCGGAGGGCCTGTGCGGGGTGCGCCAGTGTCGTGCTGGAGGGCCCACTGGTAGCGATGTGGGCTTCCTCGCCTCGCCTCGCCTCACACCAGGTGTCTGCGTAGTTTGCAGTGCATTCGCACCATTCCTATCCCTGTACCTGTCCCCGTCCCGACTTGTCCCGACTTTGCTCGACTGCCGCTCGCTGCCGCTCGGGTCGTGGTCCATATGACAGCGCAAGCACGACAAACGTCTGCGGGACGAGACGAGACGAGACGACTAAGGAATAAATTCGTGGTTACAAATCAAATTTGGAACTCTACACTCCTACACAACAATAGGCGGTACGTATTTCAGAATTCACCTGCCGATTCGTACTGTTTTGTCGTTTTCAAAGTCTTCTTGGCAAACGTGGTTAGCACATTCTCCCTCAAACTGAGTTAATTACTGCATTTTCGTACCATTACAGTAGTTTAAAAGGCTTAAGGAAGCATCTTTGTCACAACAGAAAGGTAGTTTGAAAATTGGGCTGGCGACATAACAAAAAACATAACAGGAAGGGAGCCAACAGCACCCGGGTTTCCCAGGCGGTCACCCATCCAAGTACTAGCCGGGCCCGATGATGCTTAACTTCGGTGATCGGACGAGAACCGGTGTATTCATCATGGTATGGCCGTTGGCGCTCATCTAATGTAGGAGCACGGCAGAATTCGCGTTCGGCTTTTCTCCCAACACACAAAATGTTAGTTTTCGGCCGCATTTGACGAAAGCGCTTCCTTCCGCAACCGCCAGTTCCTCGAGGACGGCGCGGGGAGGCGCGCCCGGCGTCCCAGCAGAGTGACGGCCGAATTGGCGGGCGCACCGCCGCGTGTGTGAGACGCACTGCTGCTCGTTGCACCCCCTGTCATTCGCTGGGCGCGTGCAGCCTTCGACACTAGCGGAGGACGCATCTTGTCCCTGGTGCTCAGCGGAGGGCCTGTGCGGGGTGCGCCAGTGTCGTGCTGGAGGGCCCACTGGTAGCGATGTGGGCTTCCTCGCCTCGCCTCGCCTCACACCAGGTGTCTGCGTAGTTTGCAGTGCATTCGCACCATTCCTATCCCTGTCCCGGTCCCCGTCCCGACTTGTCCCGACTTTGCTCGACTGCCGCTCGCTGCCGCTCGGGTCGTGGTCCATATGACAGCGCAAGCACGACAAACGTCTGCGGGACGAGACGAGACGAGACGAGACGAGACGACTAAGGAATAAATTCGTGGTTACAAATCAAATTTGGAACTCTACACTCCTACACAACAATAGGCGGTACGTATTTCAGAATTCACCTGCCGATTCGTACTGTTTTGTCGTTTTCAAAGTCTTCTTGGCAAACGTGGTTAGCACATTCTCTCTCAAACTGAGTTAATTACTGCATTTTCGTACCATTACAGTAGTTTAAAAGGCTTAAGGAAGCATCTTTGTCACAACAGAAAGGTAGTTTGAAAATTGGGCTGGCGACATAAAAACATAACAGGAAGGGAGCCAACAGCACCCGGGTTTCCCAGGCGGTCACCCATCCAAGTACTAGCCGGGCCCGATGATGCTTAACTTCGGTGATCGGACGAGAACCGGTGTATTCATCATGGTATGGCCGTTGGCGCTCATCTAATGTAGGAGCACGGCAGAATTCGCGTTCCGCTTTTCTCCCAACACACAAAATGTTAGTTTTCGGCCGCATTTGACGAAAGCGCTTCCTTCCGCAACCGCCAGTTCCTCGAGGACGGCGCGGGGAGGCGCGCCCGGCGTCCCAGCAGAGTGACGGCCGAATTGGCGGGCGCACCGCCGCGTGTGTGAGACGCACTGCTGCTCGTTGCACCCCCTGTCATTCGCTGGGCGCATGCAGCCTTCGACACTAGCGGAGGACGCATCAAGTCCCTGGTGCTCAGCGGAGGGCCTGTGCGGGGTGCGCCAGTGTCGTGCTGGAGGGCCCACTGGTAGCGATGTGGGCTTCCTCGCCTCGCCTCGCCTCACACCAGGTGTCTGCGTAGTTTGCAGTGCATTCGCAACATTCCTATCCCTGTACCTGTCCCCGTCCCGACTTGTCCCGACTTTGCTCGACTGCCGCTCGCTGCCGCTCGGGTCGTGGTCCATATGACAGCGCAAGCACGACAAACGTCTGCGGGACGAGACGAGACGAGACGACTAAGGAATAAATTCGTGGTTACAAATCAAATTTGGAACTCTACACTCCTACACAACAATAGGCGGTACGTATTTCAGAATTCACCTGCCGATTCGTACTGTTTTGTCGTTTTCAAAGTCTTCTTGGCAAACGTGGTTAGCACATTCTCCCTCAAACTGAGTTAATTACTGCATTTTCGTACCATTACAGTAGTTTAAAAGGCTTAAGGAAGCATCTTTGTCACAACAGAAAGGTAGTTTGAAAATTGGGCTGGCGACATAACAAAAAACATAACAGGAAGGGAGCCAACAGCACCCGGGTTTCCCAGGCGGTCACCCATCCAAGTACTAGCCGGGCCCGATGATGCTTAACTTCGGTGATCGGACGAGAACCGGTGTATTCATCATGGTATGGCCGTTGGCGCTCATCTAATGTAGGAGCACGGCAGAATTCGCGTTCGGCTTTTCTCCCAACACACAAAATGTTAGTTTTCGGCCGCATTTGACGAAAGCGCTTCCTTCCGCAACCGCCAGTTCCTCGAGGACGGCGCGGGGAGGCGCGCCCGGCGTCCCAGCAGAGTGACGACCGAATTGGCGGGCGCACTGCCGCGTGTGTGAGACGCACTGCTGCTCGTTGCACCCCCTGTCATTCGCTGGGCGCGTGCAGCCTTCGACACTAGCGGAGGACGCATCTTGTCCCTGGTGTTCAGCGGAGGGCCTGTGCGGGGTGCGCCAGTGTCGTGCTGGAGGGCCCACTGGTAGCGATGTGGGCTTCCTCGCCTCGCCTCGCCTCACACCAGGTGTCTGCGTAGTTTGCAGTGCATTCGCACCATTCCTATCCCTGTCCCGGTCCCCGTCCCGACTTGTCCCGACTTTGCTCGACTGCCGCTCGCTGCCGCTCGGGTCGTGGTCCATATGACAGCGCAAGCACGACAAACGTCTGCGGGACGAGACGAGACGAGACGACTAAGGAATAAATTCGTGGTTACAAATCAAATTTGGAACTCTACACTCCTACACAACAATAGGCGGTACGTATTTCAGAAATCACCTGCCGATTCGTACTGTTTTGTCGTTTTCAAAGTCTTCTTGGCAAACGTGTTTAGCACGTTCTCTCTCAAACTGAGTTAATTACTGCATTTTCGTACCATTACAGTAGTTTAAAAGGCTTAAGGAAGCATCTTTGTCACAACAGAAAGGTAGTTTGAAAATTGGGCTGGCGACATAACAAAAAACATAACAGGAAAAGAGCCAACAGCACCCGGGTTTCCCAGGCGGTCACCCATCCAAGTACTAGCCGGGCCCGATGATGCTTAACTTCGGTGATCGGACGAGAACCGGTGTATTCATCATGGTATGGCCGTTGGCGCTCATCTAATGTAGGAGCACGGCAGAATTCGCGTTCGGCTTTTCTCCCAACACACAAAATGTTAGTTTTCGGCCGCATTTGACGAAAGCGCTTCCTTCCGCAACCGCCAGTTCCTCGAGGACGGCGCGGGGAGGCGCGCCCGGCGTCCCAGCAGAGTGACGGCCGAATTGGCGGGCGCACCGCCGCGTGTGTGAGACGCACTGCTGCTCGTTGCACCCCCTGTCATTCGCTGGGCGCGTGCAGCCTTCGACACTAGCGGAGGACGCATCTTGTCCCTGGTGCTCAGCGGAGGGCCTGTGCGGGGTGCGCCAGTGTCGTGCTGGAGGGCCCACTGGTAGCGATGTGGGCTTCCTCGCCTCGCCTCGCCTCACACCAGGTGTCTGCGTAGTTTGCAGTGCATTCGCACCATTCCTATCCCTGTCCCGGTCCCCGTCCCGACTTGTCCCGACTTTGCTCGACTGCCGCTCGCTGCCGCTCGGGTCGTGGTCCATATGACAGCGCAAGCACGACAAACGTCTGCGGGACGAGACGAGACGAGACGAGACGAGACGACTAAGGAATAAATTCGTGGTTACAAATCAAATTTGGAACTCTACACTCCTACACAACAATAGGCGGTACGTATTTCAGAATTCACCTGCCGATTCGTACTGTTTTGTCGTTTTCAAAGTCTTCTTGGCAAACGTGGTTAGCACATTCTCTCTCAAACTGAGTTAATTACTGCATTTTCGTACCATTACAGTAGTTTAAAAGGCTTAAGGAAGCATCTTTGTCACAACAGAAAGGTAGTTTGAAAATTGGGCTGGCGACATAACAAAAAACATAACAGGAAGGGAGCCAACAGCACCCGGGTTTCCCAGGCGGTCACCCATCCAAGTACTAGCCGGGCCCGATGATGCTTAACTTCGGTGATCGGACGAGAACCGGTGTATTCATCATGGTATGGCCGTTGGCGCTCATCTAATGTAGGAGCACGGCAGAATTCGCGTTCGGCTTTTCTCCCAACACACAAAATGTTAGTTTTCGGCCGCATTTGACGAAAGCGCTTCCTTCCGCAACCGCCAGTTCCTCGAGGACGGCGCGGGGAGGCGCGCCCGGCGTCCCAGCAGAGTGACGGCCGAATTGGCGGGCGCACCGCCGCGTGTGTGAGACGCACTGCTGCTCGTTGCACCCCCTGTCATTCGCTGGGCGCGTGCAGCCTTCGACACTAGCGGAGGACGCATCTTGTCCCTGGTGCTCAGCGGAGGGCCTGTGCGGGGTGCGCCAGTGTCGTGCTGGAGGGCCCACTGGTAGCGATGTGGGCTTCCTCGCCTCGCCTCGCCTCACACCAGGTGTCTGCGTAGTTTGCAGTGCATTCGCACCATTCCTATCCCTGTCCCGGTCCCCGTCCCGACTTGTCCCGACTTTGCTCGACTGCCGCTCGCTGCCGCTCGGGTCGTGGTCCATATGACAGCGCAAGCACGACAAACGTCTGCGGGACGAGACGAGACGAGACGAGACGAGACGACTAAGGAATAAATTCGTGGTTACAAATCAAATTTGGAACTCTACACTCCTACACAACAATAGGCGGTACGTATTTCAGAATTCACCTGCCGATTCGTACTGTTTTGTCGTTTTCAAAGTCTTCTTGGCAAACGTGGTTAGCACATTCTCTCTCAAACTGAGTTAATTACTGCATTTTCGTACCATTACAGTAGTTTAAAAGGCTTAAGGAAGCATCTTTGTCACAACAGAAAGGTAGTTTGAAAATTGGGCTGGCGACATAAAAACATAACAGGAAGGGAGCCAACAGCACCCGGGTTTCCCAGGCGGTCACCCATCCAAGTACTAGCCGGGCCCGATGATGCTTAACTTCGGTGATCGGACGAGAACCGGTGTATTCATCATGGTATGGCCGTTGGCGCTCATCTAATGTAGGAGCACGGCAGAATTCGCGTTCGGCTTTTCTCCCAACACACAAAATGTTAGTTTTCGGCCGCATTTGACGAAAGCGCTTCCTTCCGCAACCGCCAGTTCCTCGAGGACGGCGCGGGGAGGCGCGCCCGGCGTCCCAGCAGAGTGACGGCCGAATTGGCGGGCGCACCGCCGCGTGTGTGAGACGCACTGCTGCTCGTTGCACCCCCTGTCATTCGCTGGGCGCGTGCAGCCTTCGACACTAGCGGAGGACGCATCTTGTCCCTGGTGCTCAGCGGAGGGCCTGTGCGGGGTGCGCCAGTGTCGTGCTGGAGGGCCCACTGGTAGCGATGTGGGCTTCCTCGCCTCGCCTCGCCTCACACCAGGTGTCTGCGTAGTTTGCAGTGCATTCGCACCATTCCTATCCCTGTCCCGGTCCCCGTCCCGACTTGTCCCGACTTTGCTCGACTGCCGCTCGCTGCCGCTCGGGTCGTGGTCCATATGACAGCGCAAGCACGACAAACGTCTGCGGGACGAGACGAGACGAGACGACTAAGGAATAAATTCGTGGTTACAAATCAAATTTGGAACTCTACACTCCTACACAACAATAGGCGGTACGTATTTCAGAATTCACCTGCCGATTCGTACTGTTTTGTCGTTTTCAAAGTCTTCTTGGCAAACGTGGTTAGCACATTCTCTCTCAAACTGAGTTAATTACTGCATTTTCGTACCATTACAGTAGTTTAAAAGGCTTAAGGAAGCATCTTTGTCACAACAGAAAGGTAGTTTGAAAATTGGGCTGGCGACATAACAAAAAACATAACAGGAAGGGAGCCAACAGCACCCGGGTTTCCCAGGCGGTCACCCATCCAAGTACTAGCCGGGCCCGATGATGCTTAACTTCGGTGATCGGACGAGAACCGGTGTATTCATCATGGTATGGCCGTTGGCGCTCATCTAATGTAGGAGCACGGCAGAATTCGCGTTCGGCTTTTCTCCCAACACACAAAATGTTAGTTTTCGGCCGCATTTGACGAAAGCGCTTCCTTCCGCAACCGCCAGTTCCTCGAGGACGGCGCGGGGAGGCGCGCCCGGCGTCCCAGCAGAGTGACGGCCGAATTGGCGGGCGCACCGCCGCGTGTGTGAGACGCACTGCTGCTCGTTGCACCCCCTGTCATTCGCTGGGCGCGTGCAGCCTTCGACACTAGCGGAGGACGCATCTTGTCCCTGGTGCTCAGCGGAGGGCCTGTGCGGGGTGCGCCAGTGTCGTGCTGGAGGGCCCACTGGTAGCGATGTGGGCTTCCTCGCCTCGCCTCGCCTCACACCAGGTGTCTGCGTAGTTTGCAGTGCATTCGCACCATTCCTATCCCTGTCCCGGTCCCCGTCCCGACTTGTCCCGACTTTGCTCGACTGCCGCTCGCTGCCGCTCGGGTCGTGGTCCATATGACAGCGCAAGCACGACAAACGTCTGCGGGACGAGACGAGACGAGACGAGACGAGACGACTAAGGAATAAATTCGTGGTTACAAATCAAATTTGGAACTCTACACTCCTACACAACAATAGGCGGTACGTATTTCAGAATTCACCTGCCGATTCGTACTGTTTTGTCGTTTTCAAAGTCTTCTTGGCAAACGTGGTTAGCACATTCTCTCTCAAACTGAGTTAATTACTGCATTTTCGTACCATTACAGTAGTTTAAAAGGCTTAAGGAAGCATCTTTGTCACAACAGAAAGGTAGTTTGAAAATTGGGCTGGCGACATAAAAACATAACAGGAAGGGAGCCAACAGCACCCGGGTTTCCCAGGCGGTCACCCATCCAAGTACTAGCCGGGCCCGATGATGCTTAACTTCGGTGATCGGACGAGAACCGGTGTATTCATCATGGTATGGCCGTTGGCGCTCATCTAATGTAGGAGCACGGCAGAATTCGCGTTCGGCTTTTCTCCCAACACACAAAATGTTAGTTTTCGGCCGCATTTGACGAAAGCGCTTCCTTCCGCAACCGCCAGTTCCTCGAGGACGGCGCGGGGAGGCGCGCCCGGCGTCCCAGCAGAGTGACGGCCGAATTGGCGGGCGCACCGCCGCGTGTGTGAGACGCACTGCTGCTCGTTGCACCCCCTGTCATTCGCTGGGCGCGTGCAGCCTTCGACACTAGCGGAGGACGCATCTTGTCCCTGGTGCTCAGCGGAGGGCCTGTGCGGGGTGCGCCAGTGTCGTGCTGGAGGGCCCACTGGTAGCGATGTGGGCTTCCTCGCCTCGCCTCGCCTCACACCAGGTGTCTGCGTAGTTTGCAGTGCATTCGCACCATTCCTATCCCTGTCCCGGTCCCCGTCCCGACTTGTCCCGACTTTGCTCGACTGCCGCTCGCTGCCGCTCGGGTCGTGGTCCATATGACAGCGCAAGCACGACAAACGTCTGCGGGACGAGACGAGACGAGACGACTAAGGAATAAATTCGTGGTTACAAATCAAATTTGGAACTCTACACTCCTACACAACAATAGGCGGTACGTATTTCAGAAATCACCTGCCGATTCGTACTGTTTTGTCGTTTTCAAAGTCTTCTTGGCAAACGTGGTTAGCACGTTCTCTCTCAAACTGAGTTAATTACTGCATTTTCGTACCATTACAGTAGTTTAAAAGGCTTAAGGAAGCATCTTTGTCACAACAGAAAGGTAGTTTGAAAATTGGGCTGGCGACATAACAAAAAACATAACAGGAAAAGAGCCAACAGCACCCGGGTTTCCCAGGCGGTCACCCATCCAAGTACTAGCCGGGCCCGATGATGCTTAACTTCGGTGATCGGACGAGAACCGGTGTATTCATCATGGTATGGCCGTTGGCGCTCATCTAATGTAGGAGCACGGCAGAATTCGCGTTCGGCTTTTCTCCCAACACACAAAATGTTAGTTTTCGGCCGCATTTGACGAAAGCGCTTCCTTCCGCAACCGCCAGTTCCTCGAGGACGGCGCGGGGAGGCGCGCCCGGCGTCCCAGCAGAGTGACGGCCGAATTGGCGGGCGCACCGCCGCGTGTGTGAGACGCACTGCTGCTCGTTGCACCCCCTGTCATTCGCTGGGCGCGTGCAGCCTTCGACACTAGCGGAGGACGCATCTTGTCCCTGGTGCTCAGCGGAGGGCCTGTGCGGGGTGCGCCAGTGTCGTGCTGGAGGGCCCACTGGTAGCGATGTGGGCTTCCTCGCCTCGCCTCGCCTCACACCAGGTGTCTGCGTAGTTTGCAGTGCATTCGCACCATTCCTATCCCTGTCCCGGTCCCCGTCCCGACTTGTCCCGACTTTGCTCGACTGCCGCTCGCTGCCGCTCGGGTCGTGGTCCATATGACAGCGCAAGCACGACAAACGTCTGCGGGACGAGACGAGACGAGACGAGACGAGACGACTAAGGAATAAATTCGTGGTTACAAATCAAATTTGGAACTCTACACTCCTACACAACAATAGGCGGTACGTATTTCAGAATTCACCTGCCGATTCGTACTGTTTTGTCGTTTTCAAAGTCTTCTTGGCAAACGTGGTTAGCACATTCTCTCTCAAACTGAGTTAATTACTGCATTTTCGTACCATTACAGTAGTTTAAAAGGCTTAAGGAAGCATCTTTGTCACAACAGAAAGGTAGTTTGAAAATTGGGCTGGCGACATAAAAACATAACAGGAAGGGAGCCAACAGCACCCGGGTTTCCCAGGCGGTCACCCATCCAAGTACTAGCCGGGCCCGATGATGCTTAACTTCGGTGATCGGACGAGAACCGGTGTATTCATCATGGTATGGCCGTTGGCGCTCATCTAATGTAGGAGCACGGCAGAATTCGCGTTCGGCTTTTCTCCCAACACACAAAATGTTAGTTTTCGGCCGCATTTGACGAAAGCGCTTCCTTCCGCAACCGCCAGTTCCTCGAGGACGGCGCGGGGAGGCGCGCCCGGCGTCCCAGCAGAGTGACGGCCGAATTGGCGGGCGCACCGCCGCGTGTGTGAGACGCACTGCTGCTCGTTGCACCCCCTGTCATTCGCTGGGCGCGTGCAGCCTTCGACACTAGCGGAGGACGCATCTTGTCCCTGGTGCTCAGCGGAGGGCCTGTGCGGGGTGCGCCAGTGTCGTGCTGGAGGGCCCACTGGTAGCGATGTGGGCTTCCTCGCCTCGCCTCGCCTCACACCAGGTGTCTCCGTAGTTTGCAGTGCATTCGCACCATTCCTATCCCTGTCCCGGTCCCCGTCCCGACTTGTCCCGACTTTGCTCGACTGCCGCTCGCTGCCGCTCGGGTCGTGGTCCATATGACAGCGCAAGCACGACAAACGTCTGCGGGACGAGACGAGACGAGACGACTAAGGAATAAATTCGTGGTTACAAATCAAATTTGGAACTCTACACTCCTACACAACAATAGGCGGTACGTATTTCAGAAATCACCTGCCGATTCGTACTGTTTTGTCGTTTTCAAAGTCTTCTTGGCAAACGTGGTTAGCACGTTCTCTCTCAAACTGAGTTAATTACTGCATTTTCGTACCATTACAGTAGTTTAAAAGGCTTAAGGAAGCATCTTTGTCACAACAGAAAGGTAGTTTGAAAATTGGGCTGGCGACATAACAAAAAACATAACAGGAAAAGAGCCAACAGCACCCGGGTTTCCCAGGCGGTCACCCATCCAAGTACTAGCCGGGCCCGATGATGCTTAACTTCGGTGATCGGACGAGAACCGGTGTATTCATCATGGTATGGCCGTTGGCGCTCATCTAATGTAGGAGCACGGCAGAATTCGCGTTCGGCTTTTCTCCCAACACACAAAATGTTAGTTTTCGGCCGCATTTGACGAAAGCGCTTCCTTCCGCAACCGCCAGTTCCTCGAGGACGGCGCGGGGAGGCGCGCCCGGCGTCCCAGCAGAGTGACGGCCGAATTGGCGGGCGCACCGCCGCGTGTGTGAGACGCACTGCTGCTCGTTGCACCCCCTGTCATTCGCTGGGCGCGTGCAGCCTTCGACACTAGCGGAGGACGCATCTTGTCCCTGGTGCTCAGCGGAGGGCCTGTGCGGGGTGCGCCAGTGTCGTGCTGGAGGGCCCACTGGTAGCGATGTGGGCTTCCTCGCCTCGCCTCGCCTCACACCAGGTGTCTGCGTAGTTTGCAGTGCATTCGCACCATTCCTATCCCTGTCCCGGTCCCCGTCCCGACTTGTCCCGACTTTGCTCGACTGCCGCTCGCTGCCGCTCGGGTCGTGGTCCATATGACAGCGCAAGCACGACAAACGTCTGCGGGACGAGACGAGACGAGACGAGACGAGACGACTAAGGAATAAATTCGTGGTTACAAATCAAATTTGGAACTCTACACTCCTACACAACAATAGGCGGTACGTATTTCAGAATTCACCTGCCGATTCGTACTGTTTTGTCGTTTTCAAAGTCTTCTTGGCAAACGTGGTTAGCACATTCTCTCTCAAACTGAGTTAATTACTGCATTTTCGTACCATTACAGTAGTTTAAAAGGCTTAAGGAAGCATCTTTGTCACAACAGAAAGGTAGTTTGAAAATTGGGCTGGCGACATAACAAAAAACATAACAGGAAGGGAGCCAACAGCACCCGGGTTTCCCAGGCGGTCACCCATCCAAGTACTAGCCGGGCCCGATGATGCTTAACTTCGGTGATCGGACGAGAACCGGTGTATTCATCATGGTATGGCCGTTGGCGCTCATCTAATGTAGGAGCACGGCAGAATTCGCGTTCGGCTTTTCTCCCAACACACAAAATGTTAGTTTTCGGCCGCATTTGACGAAAGCGCTTCCTTCCGCAACCGCCAGTTCCTCGAGGACGGCGCGGGGAGGCGCGCCCGGCGTCCCAGCAGAGTGACGACCGAATTGGCGGGCGCACTGCCGCGTGTGTGAGACGCACTGCTGCTCGTTGCACCCCCTGTCATTCGCTGGGCGCGTGCAGCCTTCGACACTAGCGGAGGACGCATCTTGTCCCTGGTGTTCAGCGGAGGGCCTGTGCGGGGTGCGCCAGTGTCGTGCTGGAGGGCCCACTGGTAGCGATGTGGGCTTCCTCGCCTCGCCTCGCCTCACACCAGGTGTCTGCGTAGTTTGCAGTGCATTCGCACCATTCCTATCCCTGTCCCGGTCCCCGTCCCGACTTGTCCCGACTTTGCTCGACTGCCGCTCGCTGCCGCTCGGGTCGTGGTCCATATGACAGCGCAAGCACGACAAACGTCTGCGGGACGAGACGAGACGAGACGACTAAGGAATAAATTCGTGGTTACAAATCAAATTTGGAACTCTACACTCCTACACAACAATAGGCGGTACGTATTTCAGAAATCACCTGCCGATTCGTACTGTTTTGTCGTTTTCAAAGTCTTCTTGGCAAACGTGGTTAGCACGTTCTCTCTCAAACTGAGTTAATTACTGCATTTTCGTACCATTACAGTAGTTTAAAAGGCTTAAGGAAGCATCTTTGTCACAACAGAAAGGTAGTTTGAAAATTGGGCTGGCGACATAACAAAAAACATAACAGGAAAAGAGCCAACAGCACCCGGGTTTCCCAGGCGGTCACCCATCCAAGTACTAGCCGGGCCCGATGATGCTTAACTTCGGTGATCGGACGAGAACCGGTGTATTCATCATGGTATGGCCGTTGGCGCTCATCTAATGTAGGAGCACGGCAGAATTCGCGTTCGGCTTTTCTCCCAACACACAAAATGTTAGTTTTCGGCCGCATTTGACGAAAGCGCTTCCTTCCGCAACCGCCAGTTCCTCGAGGACGGCGCGGGGAGGCGCGCCCGGCGTCCCAGCAGAGTGACGGCCGAATTGGCGGGCGCACCGCCGCGTGTGTGAGACGCACTGCTGCTCGTTGCACCCCCTGTCATTCGCTGGGCGCGTGCAGCCTTCGACACTAGCGGAGGACGCATCTTGTCCCTGGTGCTCAGCGGAGGGCCTGTGCGGGGTGCGCCAGTGTCGTGCTGGAGGGCCCACTGGTAGCGATGTGGGCTTCCTCGCCTCGCCTCGCCTCACACCAGGTGTCTGCGTAGTTTGCAGTGCATTCGCACCATTCCTATCCCTGTCCCGGTCCCCGTCCCGACTTGTCCCGACTTTGCTCGACTGCCGCTCGCTGCCGCTCGGGTCGTGGTCCATATGACAGCGCAAGCACGACAAACGTCTGCGGGACGAGACGAGACGAGACGAGACGAGACGACTAAGGAATAAATTCGTGGTTACAAATCAAATTTGGAACTCTACACTCCTACACAACAATAGGCGGTACGTATTTCAGAATTCACCTGCCGATTCGTACTGTTTTGTCGTTTTCAAAGTCTTCTTGGCAAACGTGGTTAGCACATTCTCTCTCAAACTGAGTTAATTACTGCATTTTCGTACCATTACAGTAGTTTAAAAGGCTTAAGGAAGCATCTTTGTCACAACAAAAAGGTAGTTTGAAAATTGGGCTGGCGACATAACAAAAAACATAACAGGAAGGGAGCCAACAGCACCCGGGTTTCCCAGGCGGTCACCCATCCAAGTACTAGCCGGGCCCGATGATGCTTAACTTCGGTGATCGGACGAGAACCGGTGTATTCATCATGGTATGGCCGTTGGCGCTCATCTAATGTAGGAGCACGGCAGAATTCGCGTTCGGCTTTTCTCCCAACACACAAAATGTTAGTTTTCGGCCGCATTTGACGAAAGCGCTTCCTTCCGCAACCGCCAGTTCCTCGAGGACGGCGCGGGGAGGCGCGCCCGGCGTCCCAGCAGAGTGACGGCCGAATTGGCGGGCGCACCGCCGCGTGTGTGAGACGCACTGCTGCTCGTTGCACCCCCTGTCATTCGCTGGGCGCGTGCAGCCTTCGACACTAGCGGAGGACGCATCTTGTCCCTGGTGCTCAGCGGAGGACCTGTGCGGGGTGCGCCAGTGTCGTGCTGGAGGGCCCACTGGTAGCGATGTGGGCTTCCTCGCCTCGCCTCGCCTCACACCAGGTGTCTGCGTAGTTTGCAGTGCATTCGCACCATTCCTATCCCTGTCCCGGTCCCCGTCCCGACTTGTCCCGACTTTGCTCGACTGCCGCTCGCTGCCGCTCGGGTCGTGGTCCATATGACAGCGCAAGCACGACAAACGTCTGCGGGACGAGACGAGACGAGACGAGACGAGACGACTAAGGAATAAATTCGTGGTTACAAATCAAATTTGGAACTCTACACTCCTACACAACAATAGGCGGTACGTATTTCAGAATTCACCTGCCGATTCGTACTGTTTTGTCGTTTTCAAAGTCTTCTTGGCAAACGTGGTTAGCACATTCTCTCTCAAACTGAGTTAATTACTGCATTTTCGTACCATTACAGTAGTTTAAAAGGCTTAAGGAAGCATCTTTGTCACAACAGAAAGGTAGTTTGAAAATTGGGCTGGCGACATAAAAACATAACAGGAAGGGAGCCAACAGCACCCGGGTTTCCCAGGCGGTCACCCATCCAAGTACTAGCCGGGCCCGATGATGCTTAACTTCGGTGATCGGACGAGAACCGGTGTATTCATCATGGTATGGCCGTTGGCGCTCATCTAATGTAGGAGCACGGCAGAATTCGCGTTCGGCTTTTCTCCCAACACACAAAATGTTAGTTTTCGGCCGCATTTGACGAAAGCGCTTCCTTCCGCAACCGCCAGTTCCTCGAGGACGGCGCGGGGAGGCGCGCCCGGCGTCCCAGCAGAGTGACGGCCGAATTGGCGGGCGCACCGCCGCGTGTGTGAGACGCACTGCTGCTCGTTGCACCCCCTGTCATTCGCTGGGCGCGTGCAGCCTTCGACACTAGCGGAGGACGCATCTTGTCCCTGGTGCTCAGCGGAGGGCCTGTGCGGGGTGCGCCAGTGTCGTGCTGGAGGGCCCACTGGTAGCGATGTGGGCTTCCTCGCCTCGCCTCGCCTCACACCAGGTGTCTGCGTAGTTTGCAGTGCATTCGCACCATTCCTATCCCTGTCCCTGTCCCCGTCCCGACTTGTCCCGACTTTGCTCGACTGCCGCTCGCTGCCGCTCGGGTCGTGGTCCATATGACAGCGCAAGCACGACAAACGTCTGCGGGACGAGACGAGACGAGACGACTAAGGAATAAATTCGTGGTTACAAATCAAATTTGGAACTCTACACTCCTACACAACAATAGGCGGTACGTATTTCAGAAATCACCTGCCGATTCGTACTGTTTTGTCGTTTTCAAAGTCTTCTTGGCAAACGTGGTTAGCACGTTCTCTCTCAAACTGAGTTAATTACTGCATTTTCGTACCATTACAGTAGTTTAAAAGGCTTAAGGAAGCATCTTTGTCACAACAGAAAGGTAGTTTGAAAATTGGGCTGGCGACATAACAAAAAACATAACAGGAAAAGAGCCAACAGCACCCGGGTTTCCCAGGCGGTCACCCATCCAAGTACTAGCCGGGCCCGATGATGCTTAACTTCGGTGATCGGACGAGAACCGGTGTATTCATCATGGTATGGCCGTTGGCGCTCATCTAATGTAGGAGCACGGCAGAATTCGCGTTCGGCTTTTCTCCCAACACACAAAATGTTAGTTTTCGGCCGCATTTGACGAAAGCGCTTCCTTCCGCAACCGCCAGTTCCTCGAGGACGGCGCGGGGAGGCGCGCCCGGCGTCCCAGCAGAGTGACGGCCGAATTGGCGGGCGCACCGCCGCGTGTGTGAGACGCACTGCTGCTCGTTGCACCCCCTGTCATTCGCTGGGCGCGTGCAGCCTTCGACACTAGCGGAGGACGCATCTTGTCCCTGGTGCTCAGCGGAGGGCCTGTGCGGGGTGCGCCAGTGTCGTGCTGGAGGGCCCACTGGTAGCGATGTGGGCTTCCTCGCCTCGCCTCGCCTCACACCAGGTGTCTGCGTAGTTTGCAGTGCATTCGCACCATTCCTATCCCTGTCCCGGTCCCCGTCCCGACTTGTCCCGACTTTGCTCGACTGCCGCTCGCTGCCGCTCGGGTCGTGGTCCATATGACAGCGCAAGCACGACAAACGTCTGCGGGACGAGACGAGACGAGACGAGACGAGACGACTAAGGAATAAATTCGTGGTTACAAATCAAATTTGGAACTCTACACTCCTACACAACAATAGGCGGTACGTATTTCAGAATTCACCTGCCGATTCGTACTGTTTTGTCGTTTTCAAAGTCTTCTTGGCAAACGTGGTTAGCACATTCTCTCTCAAACTGAGTTAATTACTGCATTTTCGTACCATTACAGTAGTTTAAAAGGCTTAAGGAAGCATCTTTGTCACAACAGAAAGGTAGTTTGAAAATTGGGCTGGCGACATAACAAAAAACATAACAGGAAGGGAGCCAACAGCACCCGGGTTTCCCAGGCGGTCACCCATCCAAGTACTAGCCGGGCCCGATGATGCTTAACTTCGGTGATCGGACGAGAACCGGTGTATTCATCATGGTATGGCCGTTGGCGCTCATCTAATGTAGGAGCACGGCAGAATTCGCGTTCGGCTTTTCTCCCAACACACAAAATGTTAGTTTTCGGCCGCATTTGACGAAAGCGCTTCCTTCCGCAACCGCCAGTTCCTCGAGGACGGCGCGGGGAGGCGCGCCCGGCGTCCCAGCAGAGTGACGACCGAATTGGCGGGCGCACTGCCGCGTGTGTGAGACGCACTGCTGCTCGTTGCACCCCCTGTCATTCGCTGGGCGCGTGCAGCCTTCGACACTAGCGGAGGACGCATCTTGTCCCTGGTGTTCAGCGGAGGGCCTGTGCGGGGTGCGCCAGTGTCGTGCTGGAGGGCCCACTGGTAGCGATGTGGGCTTCCTCGCCTCGCCTCGCCTCACACCAGGTGTCTGCGTAGTTTGCAGTGCATTCGCACCATTCCTATCCCTGTCCCGGTCCCCGTCCCGACTTGTCCCGACTTTGCTCGACTGCCGCTCGCTGCCGCTCGGGTCGTGGTCCATATGACAGCGCAAGCACGACAAACGTCTGCGGGACGAGACGAGACGAGACGACTAAGGAATAAATTCGTGGTTACAAATCAAATTTGGAACTCTACACTCCTACACAACAATAGGCGGTACGTATTTCAGAATTCACCTGCCGATTCGTACTGTTTTGTCGTTTTCAAAGTCTTCTTGGCAAACGTGGTTAGCACATTCTCTCTCAAACTGAGTTAATTACTGCATTTTCGTACCATTACAGTAGTTGAAAAGGCTTAAGGAAGCATCTTTGTCACAACAGAAAGGTAGTTTGAAAATTGGGCTGGCGACATAACAAAAAACATAACAGGAAGGGAGCCAACAGCACCCGGGTTTCCCAGGCGGTCACCCATCCAAGTACTAGCCGGGCCCGATGATGCTTAACTTCGGTGATCGGACGAGAACCGGTGTATTCATCATGGTATGGCCGTTGGCGCTCATCTAATGTAGGAGCACGGCAGAATTCGCGTTCGGCTTTTCTCCCAACACACAAAATGTTAGTTTTCGGCCGCATTTGACGAAAGCGCTTCCTTCCGCAACCGCCAGTTCCTCGAGGACGGCGCGGGGAGGCGCGCCCGGCGTCCCAGCAGAGTGACGGCCGAATTGGCGGGCGCACCGCCGCGTGTGTGAGACGCACTGCTGCTCGTTGCACCCCCTGTCATTCGCTGGGCGCGTGCAGCCTTCGACACTAGCGGAGGACGCATCTTGTCCCTGGTGCTCAGCGGAGGGCCTGTGCGGGGTGCGCCAGTGTCGTGCTGGAGGGCCCACTGGTAGCGATGTGGGCTTCCTCGCCTCGCCTCGCCTCACACCAGGTGTCTGCGTAGTTTGCAGTGCATTCGCACCATTCCTATCCCTGTCCCGGTCCCCGTCCCGACTTGTCCCGACTTTGCTCGACTGCCGCTCGCTGCCGCTCGGGTCGTGGTCCATATGACAGCGCAAGCACGACAAACGTCTGCGGGACGAGACGAGACGAGACGACTAAGGAATAAATTCGTGGTTACAAATCAAATTTGGAACTCTACACTCCTACACAACAATAGGCGGTACGTATTTCAGAATTCACCTGCCGATTCGTACTGTTTTGTCGTTTTCAAAGTCTTCTTGGCAAACGTGGTTAGCACATTCTCTCTCAAACTGAGTTAATTACTGCATTTTCGTACCATTACAGTAGTTGAAAAGGCTTAAGGAAGCATCTTTGTCACAACAGAAAGGTAGTTTGAAAATTGGGCTGGCGACATAACAAAAAACATAACAGGAAGGGAGCCAACAGCACCCGGGTTTCCCAGGCGGTCACCCATCCAAGTACTAGCCGGGCCCGATGATGCTTAACTTCGGTGATCGGACGAGAACCGGTGTATTCATCATGGTATGGCCGTTGGCGCTCATCTAATGTAGGAGCACGGCAGAATTCGCGTTCGGCTTTTCTCCCAACACACAAAATGTTAGTTTTCGGCCGCATTTGACGAAAGCGCTTCCTTCCGCAACCGCCAGTTCCTCGAGGACGGCGCGGGGAGGCGCGCCCGGCGTCCCAGCAGAGTGACGGCCGAATTGGCGGGCGCACCGCCGCGTGTGTGAGACGCACTGCTGCTCGTTGCACCCCCTGTCATTCGCTGGGCGCGTGCAGCCTTCGACACTAGCGGAGGACGCATCTTGTCCCTGGTGCTCAGCGGAGGGCCTGTGCGGGGTGCGCCAGTGTCGTGCTGGAGGGCCCACTGGTAGCGATGTGGGCTTCCTCGCCTCGCCTCGCCTCACACCAGGTGTCTGCGTAGTTTGCAGTGCATTCGCACCATTCCTATCCCTGTCCCGGTCCCCGTCCCGACTTGTCCCGACTTTGCTCGACTGCCGCTCGCTGCCGCTCGGGTCGTGGTCCATATGACAGCGCAAGCACGACAAACGTCTGCGGGACGAGACGAGACGAGATGAGACGAGACGACTAAGGAATAAATTCGTGGTTACAAATCAAATTTGGAACTCTACACTCCTACACAACAATAGGCGGTACGTATTTCAGAATTCACCTGCCGATTCGTACTGTTTTGTCGTTTTCAAAGTCTTCTTGGCAAACGTGGTTAGCACATTCTCTCTCAAACTGAGTTAATTACTGCATTTTCGTACCATTACAGTAGTTGAAAAGGCTTAAGGAAGCATCTTTGTCACAACAGAAAGGTAGTTTGAAAATTGGGCTGGCGACATAACAAAAAACATAACAGGAAGGGAGCCAACAGCACCCGGGTTTCCCAGGCGGTCACCCATCCAAGTACTAGCCGGGCCCGATGATGCTTAACTTCGGTGATCGGACGAGAACCGGTGTATTCATCATGGTATGGCCGTTGGCGCTCATCTAATGTAGGAGCACGGCAGAATTCGCGTTCGGCTTTTCTCCCAACACACAAAATGTTAGTTTTCGGCCGCATTTGACGAAAGCGCTTCCTTCCGCAACCGCCAGTTCCTCGAGGACGGCGCGGGGAGGCGCGCCCGGCGTCCCAGCAGAGTGACGGCCGAATTGGCGGGCGCACCGCCGCGTGTGTGAGACGCACTGCTGCTCGTTGCACCCCCTGTCATTCGCTGGGCGCGTGCAGCCTTCGACACTAGCGGAGGACGCATCTTGTCCCTGGTGCTCAGCGGAGGGCCTGTGCGGGGTGCGCCAGTGTCGTGCTGGAGGGCCCACTGGTAGCGATGTGGGCTTCCTCGCCTCGCCTCGCCTCACACCAGGTGTCTGCGTAGTTTGCAGTGCATTCGCACCATTCCTATCCCTGTCCCGGTCCCCGTCCCGACTTGTCCCGACTTTGCTCGACTGCCGCTCGCTGCCGCTCGGGTCGTGGTCCATATGACAGCGCAAGCACGACAAACGTCTGCGGGACGAGACGAGACGAGACGAGACGAGACGACTAAGGAATAAATTCGTGGTTACAAATCAAATTTGGAACTCTACACTCCTACACAACAATAGGCGGTACGTATTTCAGAATTCACCTGCCGATTCGTACTGTTTTGTCGTTTTCAAAGTCTTCTTGGCAAACGTGGTTAGCACATTCTCTCTCAAACTGAGTTAATTACTGCATTTTCGTACCATTACAGTAGTTTAAAAGGCTTAAGGAAGCATCTTTGTCACAACAGAAAGGTAGTTTGAAAATTGGGCTGGCGACATAACAAAAAACATAACAGGAAGGGAGCCAACAGCACCCGGGTTTCCCAGGCGGTCACCCATCCAAGTACTAGCCGGGCCCGATGATGCTTAACTTCGGTGATCGGACGAGAACCGGTGTATTCATCATGGTATGGCCGTTGGCGCTCATCTAATGTAGGAGCACGGCAGAATTCGCGTTCGGCTTTTCTCCCAACACACAAAATGTTAGTTTTCGGCCGCATTTGACGAAAGCGCTTCCTTCCGCAACCGCCAGTTCCTCGAGGACGGCGCGGGGAGGCGCGCCCGGCGTCCCAGCAGAGTGACGGCCGAATTGGCGGGCGCACCGCCGCGTGTGTGAGACGCACTGCTGCTCGTTGCACCCCCTGTCATTCGCTGGGCGCGTGCAGCCTTCGACACTAGCGGAGGACGCATCTTGTCCCTGGTGCTCAGCGGAGGGCCTGTGCGGGGTGCGCCAGTGTCGTGCTGGAGGGCCCACTGGTAGCGATGTGGGCTTCCTCGCCTCGCCTCGCCTCACACCAGGTGTCTGCGTAGTTTGCAGTGCATTCGCACCATTCCTATCCCTGTCCCGGTCCCCGTCCCGACTTGTCCCGACTTTGCTCGACTGCCGCTCGCTGCCGCTCGGGTCGTGGTCCATATGACAGCGCAAGCACGACAAACGTCTGCTGGACGAGACGAGACGAGACGAGACGAGACGACTAAGGAATAAATTCGTGGTTACAAATCAAATTTGGAACTCTACACTCCTACACAACAATAGGCGGTACGTATTTCAGAATTCACCTGCCGATTCGTACTGTTTTGTCGTTTTCAAAGTCTTCTTGGCAAACGTGGTTAGCACATTCTCCCTCAAACTGAGTTAATTACTGCATTTTCGTACCATTACAGTAGTTGAAAAGGCTTAAGGAAGCATCTTTGTCACAACAGAAAGGTAGTTTGAAAATTGGGCTGGCGACATAACAAAAAACATAACAGGAAGGGAGCCAACAGCACCCGGGTTTCCCAGGCGGTCACCCATCCAAGTACTAGCCGGGCCCGATGATGCTTAACTTCGGTGATCGGACGAGAACAGGTGTATTCATCATGGTATGGCCGTTGGCGCTCATCTAATGTAGGAACACGGCAGAATTCGCGTTCGGCTTTTCTCCCAACACACAAAATGTTAGTTTTCGGCCGCATTTGACGAAAGCGCTTCCTTCCGCAACCGCCAGTTCCTCGAGGACGGCGCGGGGAGGCGCGCCCGGCGTCCCAGCAGAATGACGGCCGAATTGGCGGGCGCACCGCCGCGTGTGTGAGACGCACTGCTGCTCGTAGCACCCCCTGTCATTCGCTCGGCGCGTGCAGCCTTCGACACTAGCGGAGGACGCATCTTGTCCCTGGTGCTCAGCGGAGGGCCTGTGCGGGGTGCGCCAGTGTCGTGCTGGAGGGCCCACTGGTAGCGATGTGGGCTTCCTCGCCTCGCCTCGCCTCGCCTCGCCTCACACCAGGTGTCTGCGTAGTTTGCAGTGCATTCGCACCATTCCTATCCCTGTCCCTGTCCCCGTCCCGACTTGTCCCGACTTTGCTCGACTGCCGCTCGCTGCCGCTCGGGTCGTGGTCCATATGACAGCGCAAGCACGACAAACGTCTGCTGGACGAGACGAGACGAGACGAGACGAGACGACTAAGGAATAAATTCGTGGTTACAAATCAAATTTGGAACTCTACACTCCTACACAACAATAGGCGGTACGTATTTCAGAATTCACCTGCCGATTCGTACTGTTTTGTCGTTTTCAAAGTCTTCTTGGCAAACGTGGTTAGCACATTCTCCCTCAAACTGAGTTAATTACTGCATTTTCGTACCATTACAGTAGTTTAAAAGGCTTAAGGAAGCATCTTTGTCACAACAGAAAGGTAGTTTGAAAATTGGGCTGGCGACATAACAAAAAAAAAAAAAAACAGGAATGGAGCCAACAGCACCCGGGTTTCCCAGGCGGTCACCCATCCAAGTACTAGCCGGTCCCGATGATGCTTAATTTCGGTGATCGGACGAGAACCGGTGTATTCATCATGGTATGGCCGTTGGCGCTCATCTAATGTAGGAGCACGGCAGAATTCGCGTTCCGCTTTTCTCCCAACACACAAAATGTTAGTTTTCGGCCGCATTTGACGAAAGCGCTTCCTTCCGCAACCGCCAGTTCCTCGAGGACGGCGCGGGGAGGCGCGCCCGGCGTCCCAGCAGAGTGACGGCCGAATTGGCGGGCGCACCGCCGCGTGTGTGAGACGCACTGCTGCTCGTTGCACCCCCTGTCATTCGCTGGGCGCGTGCAGCCTTCGACACTAGCGGAGGACGCATCTTGTCCCTGGTGTTCAGCGGAGGGCCTGTGCGGGGTGCGCCAGTGTCGTGCTGGAGGGCCCACTGGTAGCGATGTGGGCTTCCTCGCCTCGCCTCGCCTCACACCAGGTGTCTGCGTAGTTTGCAGTGCATTCGCACTATTCCTATCCCTGTCCCTGTCCCCGTCCCGACTTGTCCCGACTTTGCTCGACTGCCGCTCGCTGCCGCTCGGGTCGTGGTCCATATGACAGCGCAAGCACGACAAACGTCTGCGGGACGAGACGAGACGAGACGAGACGAGACGACTAAGGAATAAATTCGTGGTTACAAATCAAATTTGGAACTCTACACTCCTACACAACAATAGGCGGTGACGTATTTCAGAAATCACCTGCCGATTCGTACTGTTTTGTCGTTTTCAAAGTCTTCTTGGCAAACTTGGTTAGCACATTCTCCCTCAAACTGAGTTAATTACTGCATTTTCGTACCATTACAGTAGTTTAAAAGGCTTAAGGAAGCATCTTTGTCACAACAGAAAGGTAGTTTGAAAATTGGGCTGGCGACATAACAAAAAAAAAAAACAGGAAGGGAGCCAACAGCACCCGTGTTTCCCAGGCGGTCACCCATCCAAGTACTAGCCGGGCCCGATGATGCTTAACTTCGGTGATCGGACGAGAACCGGTGTATTCATCATGGTATGGCCGTTGGCGCTCATCTAATGTAGGAGCACGGCAGAATTCGCGTTCCGCTTTTCTCCCAACACACAAAATGTTAGTTTTCGGCCGCATTTGACGAAAGCGCTTCCTTCCGCAACCGCCAGTTCCTTGAGGACGGCGCGGGGACTCGCGCCCGGCGTCCCAGCAGAGTGACGGCCGAATTGGCGGGCGCATCGCCGCGTGTGTGAGACGCACTGCTGCTCGTTGCACCCCCTGTCATTCGCTGGGCGCGTGCAGCCTTCGACACTAGCGGAGGACGCATCTTGTCCCTGGTGCTCAGCGGAGGGCCTGTGCGGGGTGCGCCAGTGTCGTGCTGGAGGGCCCACTGGTAGCGATGTGGACTTCCTCGCCTCGCCTCGCCTCACACCAGGTGTCTGCGTAGTTTGCAGTGCATTCGCACCATTCCTATCCCTGTCCCTGTCCCCGTCCCGACTTGTCCCGACTTTGCTCGACTGCCGCTCGCTGCCGCTCGGGTCGTGGTCCATATGACAGCGCAAGCACGACAAACGTCTGCGGGACGAGACGAGACGAGACGAGACGAGACGACTAAGGAATAAATTCGTGGTTACAAATCAAATTTGGAACTCTACACTCCTACACAACAATAGGCGGTACGTATTTCAGAATTCACCTGCCGATTCGTACTGTTTTGTCGTTTTCAAAGTCTTCTTGGCAAACGTGGTTAGCACATTCTCCCTCAAACTGAGTTAATTACTGCATTTTCGTACCATTACAGTAGTTTAAAAGGCTTAAGGAAGCATCTTTGTCACAACAGAAAGGTAGTTTGAAAATTGGGCTGGCGACATAACAAAAAAAAAAACAGGAAGGGAGCCAACAGCAACCGGGTTTCCCAGGCGGTCACCCATCCAAGTACTAGCCGGGCCCGATGATGCTTAACTTCGGTGATCGGACGAGAACCGGTGTATTCATCATGGTATGGCCGTTGGCCCTCATCTAATGTAGGAGCACGGCAGAATTCGCGTTCGGCTTTTCTCCCAACACACAAAATGTTAGTTTTCGGCCGCATTTGACGAAAGCGCTTCCTTCCGCAACCGCCAGTTCCTCGAGGGCGGCGCGGGGAGGCGCGCCCGGCGTCCCAGCAGAGTGACGACCGAATTGGCGGGCGCACCGCCGCGTGTGTGAGACGCACTGCTGCTCGTTGCACCCCCTGTCATTCGCTGGGCGCGTGCAGCCTTCGACACTAGCGGAGGACGCATCTTGTCCCTGGTGTTCAGCGGAGGGCCTGTGCGGGGTGCGCCAGTGTCGTGCTGGAGGGCCCACTGGTAGCGATGTGGGCTTCCTCGCCTCGCCTCGCCTCGCCTCACACCAGGTGTCTGCGTAGTTTGCAGTGCATTCGCACTATTCCTATCCCTGTCCCTGTCCCCGTCCCGACTTGTCCCGACTTTGCTCGACTGCCGCTCGCTGCCGCTCGGGTCGTGGTCCATATGACAGCGCAAGCACGACAAACGTCTGCGGGACGAGACGAGACGAGACGAGACGAGACGACTAAGGAATAAATTCGTGGTTACAAATCAAATTTGGAACTCTACACTCCTACACAACAATAGGCGGTACGTATTTCATAATTCACCTGCCGATTCGTACTGTTTTGTCGTTTTCAAAGTCTTCTTGGCAAACGTGGTTAGCACATTCTCCCTCAAACTGAGTTAATTACTGCATTTTCGTACCATTACAGTAGTTTAAAAGGCTTAAGGAAGCATCTTTGTCACAACAGAAAGGTAGTTTGAAAATTGGGCTGGCGACATAACAAAAAACATAACAGGAAGGGAGCCAACAGCACCCGGGTTTCCCAGGCGGTCACCCATCCAAGTACTAGCCGGGCCCGATGATGCTTAACTTCGGTGATCGGACGAGAACCGGTGTATTCATCATGGTATGGCCGTTGGCGCTCATCTAATGTAGGAGCACGGCAGAATTCGCGTTCGGCTTTTCTCCCAACACACAAAATGTTAGTTTTCGGCCGCATTTGACGAAAGCGCTTCCTTCCGCAACCGCCAGTTCCTCGAGGACGGCGCGGGGAGGCGCGCCCGGCGTCCCAGCAGAATGACGGCCGAATTGGCGGGCGCACCGCCGCGTGTGTGAGACGCACTGCTGCTCGTAGCACCCCCTGTCATTCGCTCGGCGCGTGCAGCCTTCGACACTAGCGGAGGACGCATCTTGTCCCTGGTGCTCAGCGGAGGGCCTGTGCGGGGTGCGCCAGTGTCGTGCTGGAGGGCCCACTGGTAGCGATGTGGGCTTCCTCGCCTCGCCTCGCCTCGCCTCGCCTCACACCAGGTGTCTGCGTAGTTTGCAGTGCATTCGCACCATTCCTATCCCTGTCCCTGTCCCCGTCCCGACTTGTCCCGACTTTGCTCGACTGCCGCTCGCTGCCGCTCGGGTCGTGGTCCATATGACAGCGCAAGCACGACAAACGTCTGCGGGACGAGACGAGACGAGACGAGACGAGACGACTAAGGAATAAATTCGTGGTTACAAATCAAATTTGGAACTCTACACTCCTACACAACAATAGGCGGTACGTATTTCAGAATTCACCTGCCGATTCGTACTGTTTTGTCGTTTTCAAAGTCTTCTTGGCAAACGTGTTTAGCACATTCTCCCTCAAACTGAGTTAATTACTGCATTTTCGTACCATTACAGTAGTTTAAAAGGCTTAAGGAAGCATCTTTGTCACAACAGAAAGGTAGTTTGAAAATTGGGCTGGCGACATAACAAAAAAAAAAAAAACAGGAATGGAGCCAACAGCACCCGGATTTCCCAGGCGGTCACCCATCCAAGTACTAGCCGTGCCCGATGATGCTTAATTTCGGTGATCGGACGAGAACCGGTGTATTCAACATGGTATGGCCGTTGGCGCTCATCTAATGTAGGAGCACGGCAGAATTCGCGTTCCGCTTTTCTCCCAACACACAAAATGTTAGTTTTCGGCCGCATTTGACGAAAGCGCTTCCTTCCGCAACCGCCAGTTCCTCGAGGACGGCGCGGGGAGGCGCGCCCGGCGTCCCAGCAGAGTGACGGCCGAATTGGCGGGCGCACCGCCGCGTGTGTGAGACGCACTGCTGCTCGTTGCACCCCCTGTCATTCGCTGGGCGCGTGCAGCCTTCGACACTAGCGGAGGACGCATCTAGTCCCTGGTGCTCAGCGGAGGGCCTGTGCGGGGTGCGCCAGTGTCGTGCTGGAGGGCCCATTGGTAGCGATGTGGGCTTCCTCGCCTCGCCTCGCCTCACACCAGGTGTCTGCGTAGTTTGCAGTGCATTCGCACCATTCCTATCCCTGTCCCTGTCCCCGTCCCGACTTGTCCCGACTTTGCTCGACTGCCGCTCGCTGCCGCTCGGGTCGTGGTCCATATGACAGCGCAAGCACGACAAACGTCTGCGGGACGAGACGAGACGAGACGAGACGAGACGACTAAGGAATAAATTCGTGGTTACAAATCAAATTTGGAACTCTACACTCCTACACAACAATAGGCGGTACGTATTTCAGAATTCACCTGCCGATTCGTACTGTTTTGTCGTTTTCAAAGTCTTCTTGGCAAACGTGGTTAGCACATTCTCCCTCAAACTGAGTTAATTACTGCATTTTCGTACCATTACAGTAGTTTAAAAGGCTTAAGGAAGCATCTTTGTCACAACAGAAAGGTAGTTTGAAAATTGGGCTGGCGACATAACAAAAAAAAAAACAGGAAGGGAGCCAACAGCACCCGGGTTTCCCAGGCGGTCACCCATCCAAGTACTAGCCGGGCCCGATGATGCTTAACTTCGGTGATCGGACGAGAACCGGTGTATTCATCATGGTATGGCCGTTGGCCCTCATCTAATGTAGGAGCACGGCAGAATTCGCGTTCGGCTTTTCTCCCAACACACAAAATGTTAGTTTTCGGCCGCATTTGACGAAAGCGCTTCCTTCCGCAACCGCCAGTTCCTCGAGGGCGGCGCGGGGAGGCGCGCCCGGCGTCCCAGCAGAGTGACGACCGAATTGGCGGGCGCACCGCCGCGTGTGTGAGACGCACTGCTGCTCGTTGCACCCCCTGTCATTCGCTGGGCGCGTGCAGCCTTCGACACTAGCGGAGGACGCATCTTGTCCCTGGTGTTCAGCGGAGGGCCTGTGCGGGGTGCGCCAGTGTCGTGTTGGAGGGCCCACTGGTAGCGATGTGGGCTTCCTCGCCTCGCCTCGCCTCACACCAGGTGTCTGCGTAGTTTGCAGTGCATTCGCACTATTCCTATCCCTGTCCCTGTCCCCGTCCCGACTTGTCCCGACTTTGCTCGACTGCCGCTCGCTGCCGCTCGGGTCGTGGTCCATATGACAGCGCAAGCACGACAAACGTCTGCGGGACGAGACGAGACGAGACGAGACGAGACGACTAAGGAATAAATTCGTGGTTACAAATCAAATTTGGAACTCTACACTCCTACACAACAATAGGCGGTACGTATTTCAGAATTCACCTGCCGATTCGTACTGTTTTGTCGTTTTCAAAGTCTTCTTGGCAAACGTGGTTAGCACATTCTCCCTCAAACTGAGTTAATTACTGCATTTTCGTACCATTACAGTAGTTTAAAAGGCTTAAGGAAGCATCTTTGTCACAACAGAAAGGTAGTTTGAAAATTGGGCTGGCGACATAACAAAAAAAAAAAACAGGAAGGGAGCCAACAGCACCCGGGTTTCCCAGGCGGTCACCCATCCAAGTACTAGCCGGGCCCGATGATGCTTAACTTCGGTGATCGGACGAGAACCGGTGTATTCATCATGGTATGGCCGTTGGCCCTCATCTAATGTAGGAGCACGGCAGAATTCGCGTTCGGCTTTTCTCCCAACACACAAAATGTTAGTTTTCGGCCGCATTTGACGAAAGCGCTTCCTTCCGCAACCGCCAGTTCCTCGAGGGCGGCGCGGGGAGGCGCGCCCGGCGTCCCAGCAGAGTGACGACCGAATTGGCGGGCGCACCGCCGCGTGTGTGAGACGCACTGCTGCTCGTTGCACCCCCTGTCATTCGCTGGGCGCGTGCAGCCTTCGACACTAGCGGAGGACGCATCTTGTCCCTGGTGTTCAGCGGAGGGCCTGTGCGGGGTGCGCCAGTGTCGTGTTGGAGGGCCCACTGGTAGCGATGTGGGCTTCCTCGCCTCGCCTCGCCTCACACCAGGTGTCTGCGTAGTTTGCAGTGCATTCGCACTATTCCTATCCCTGTCCCTGTCCCCGTCCCGACTTGTCCCGACTTTGCTCGACTGCCGCTCGCTGCCGCTCGGGTCGTGGTCCATATGACAGCGCAAGCACGACAAACGTCTGCGGGACGAGACGAGACGAGACGAGACGAGACGACTAAGGAATAAATTCGTGGTTACAAATCAAATTTGGAACTCTACACTCCTACACAACAATAGGCGGTGACGTATTTCAGAAATCACCTGCCGATTCGTACTGTTTTGTCGTTTTCAAAGTCTTCTTGGCAAACTTGGTTAGCACATTCTCCCTCAAACTGAGTTAATTACTGCATTTTCGTACCATTACAGTAGTTTAAAAGGCTTAAGGAAGCATCTTTGTCACAACAGAAAGGTAGTTTGAAAATTGGGCTGGCGACATAACAAAAAAAAAAAAACAGGAAGGGAGCCAACAGCACCCGGGTTTCCCAGGCGGTCACCCATCCAAGTACTAGCCGGGCCCGATGATGCTTAACTTCGGTGATCGGACGAGAACCGGTGTATTCATCATGGTATGGCCGTTGGCGCTCATCTAATGTAGGAGCACGGCAGAATTCGCGTTCCGCTTTTCTCCCAACACACAAAATGTTAGTTTTCGGCCGCATTTGACGAAAGCGCTTCCTTCCGCAACCGCCAGTTCCTTGAGGACGGCGCGGGGACTCGCGCCCGGCGTCCCAGCAGAGTGACGGCCGAATTGGCGGGCGCACCGCCGCGTGTGTGAGACGCACTGCTGCTCGTTGCACCCCCTGTCATTCGCTGGGCGCGTGCAGCCTTCGACACTAGCGGAGGACGCATCTTGTCCCTGGTGCTCAGCGGAGGGCCTGTGCGGGGTGCGCCAGTGTCGTGCTGGAGGGCCCACTGGTAGCGATGTGGGCTTCCTCGCCTCGCCTCGCCTCACACCAGGTGTCTGCGTAGTTTGCAGTGCATTCGCACCATTCCTATCCCTGTCCCTGTCCCCGTCCCGACTTGTCCCGACTTTGCTCGACTGCCGCTCGCTGCCGCTCGGGTCGTGGTCCATATGACAGCGCAAGCACGACAAACGTCTGCGGGACGAGACGAGACGAGACGAGACGAGACGACTAAGGAATAAATTCGTGGTTACAAATCAAATTTGGAACTCTACACTCCTACACAACAATAGGCGGTACGTATTTCAGAATTCACCTGCCGATTCGTACTGTTTTGTCGTTTTCAAAGTCTTCTTGGCAAACGTGGTTAGCACATTCTCCCTCAAACTGAGTTAATTACTGCATTTTCGTACCATTACAGTAGTTTAAAAGGCTTAAGGAAGCATCTTTGTCACAACAGAAAGGTAGTTTGAAAATTGGGCTGGCGACATAACAAAAAACATAACAGGAAGGGAGCCAACAGCACCCGGGTTTCCCAGGCGGTCACCCATCCAAGTACTAGCCGGGCCCGATGATGCTTAACTTCGGTGATCGGACGAGAACCGGTGTATTCATCATGGTATGGCCGTTGGCGCTCATCTAATGTAGGAGCACGGCAGAATTCGCGTTCCGCTTTTCTCCCAACACACAAAATGTTAGTTTTCGGCCGCATTTGACGAAAGCGCTTCCTTCCGCAACCGCCAGTTCCTCGAGGACGGCGCGGGGAGGCGCGCCCGGCGTCCCAGCAGAGTGACGGCCGAATTGGCGGGCGCACCGCCGCGTGTGTGAGACGCACTGCTGCTCGTTGCACCACCTGTCATTCGCTGGGCGCGTGCAGCCTTCGACACTAGCGGAGGACGCATCTTGTCCCTGGTGCTCAGCGGAGGGCCTGTGCGGGGTGCGCCAGTGTCGTGCTGGAGGGCCCACTGGTAGCGATGTGGGCTTCCTCGCCTCGCCTCGCCTCACACCAGGTGTCTGCGTAGTTTGCAGTGCATTCGCACCATTCCTATCCCTGTACCTGTCCCCGTCCCGACTTGTCCCGACTTTGCTCGACTGCCGCTCGCTGCCGCTCGGGTCGTGGTCCATATGACAGCGCAAGCACGACAAACGTCTGCGGGACGAGACGAGACGAGACGAGACGAGACGACTAAGGAATAAATTCGTGGTTACAAATCAAATTTGGAACTCTACACTCCTACACAACAATAGGCGGTGACGTATTTCAGAAATCACCTGCCGATTCGTACTGTTTTGTCGTTTTCAAAGTCTTCTTGGCAAACTTGGTTAGCACATTCTCCCTCAAACTGAGTTAATTACTGCATTTTCGTACCATTACAGTAGTTTAAAAGGCTTAAGGAAGCATCTTTGTCACAACAGAAAGGTAGTTTGAAAATTGGGCTGGCGACATAACAAAAAAAAAAAAACAGGAAGGGAGCCAACAGCACCCGGGTTTCCCAGGCGGTCACCCATCCAAGTACTAGCCGGGCCCGATGATGCTTAACTTCGGTGATCGGACGAGAACCGGTGTATTCATCATGGTATGGCCGTTGACGCTCATCTAATGTAGGAGCACGGCAGAATTCGCGTTCCGCTTTTCTCCCAACACACAAAATGTTAGTTTTCGGCCGCATTTGACGAAAGCGCTTCCTTCCGCAACCGCCAGTTCCTTGAGGACGGCGCGGGGACTCGCGCCCGGCGTCCCAGCAGAGTGACGGCCGAATTGGCGGGCGCACCGCCGCGTGTGTGAGACGCACTGCTGCTCGTTGCACCCCCTGTCATTCGCTGGGCGCGTGCAGCCTTCGACACTAGCGGAGGACGCATCTTGTCCCTGGTGCTCAGCGGAGGGCCTGTGCGGGGTGCGCCAGTGTCGTGCTGGAGGGCCCACTGGTAGCGATGTGGGCTTCCTCGCCTCGCCTCGCCTCACACCAGGTGTCTGCGTAGTTTGCAGTGCATTCGCACCATTCCTATCCCTGTCCCTGTCCCCGTCCCGACTTGTCCCGACTTTGCTCGACTGCCGCTCGCTGCCGCTCGGGTCGTGGTCCATATGACAGCGCAAGCACGACAAACGTCTGCGGGACGAGACGAGACGAGACGAGACGAGACGACTAAGGAATAAATTCGTGGTTACAAATCAAATTTGGAACTCTACACTCCTACACAACAATAGGCGGTACGTATTTCAGAATTCACCTGCCGATTCGTACTGTTTTGTCGTTTTCAAAGTCTTCTTGGCAAACGTGGTTAGCACATTCTCCCTCAAACTGAGTTAATTACTGCATTTTCGTACCATTACAGTAGTTTAAAAGGCTTAAGGAAGCATCTTTGTCACAACAGAAAGGTAGTTTGAAAATTGGGCTGGCGACATAACAAAAAACATAACAGGAAGGGAGCCAACAGCACCCGGGTTTCCCAGGCGGTCACCCATCCAAGTACTAGCCGGGCCCGATGATGCTTAACTTCGGTGATCGGACGAGAACCGGTGTATTCATCATGGTATGGCCGTTGGCGCTCATCTAATGTAGGAGCACGGCAGAATTCGCGTTCCGCTTTTCTCCCAACACACAAAATGTTAGTTTTCGGCCGCATTTGACGAAAGCGCTTCCTTCCGCAACCGCCAGTTCCTCGAGGACGGCGCGGGCAGGCGCGCCCGGCGTCCCAGCAGAGTGACGGCCGAATTGGCGGGCGCACCGCCGCGTGTGTGAGACGCACTGCTGCTCGTTGCACCACCTGTCATTCGCTGGGCGCGTGCAGCCTTCGACACTAGCGGAGGACGCATCTTGTCCCTGGTGCTCAGCGGAGGGCCTGTGCGGGGTGCGCCAGTGTCGTGCTGGAGGGCCCACTGGTAGCGATGTGGGCTTCCTCGCCTCGCCTCGCCTCACACCAGGTGTCTGCGTAGTTTGCAGTGCATTCGCACCATTCCTATCCCTGTACCTGTCCCCGTCCCGACTTGTCCCGACTTTGCTCGACTGCCGCTCGCTGCCGCTCGGGTCGTGGTCCATATGACAGCGCAAGCACGACAAACGTCTGCGGGACGAGACGAGACGAGACGAGACGAGACGACTAAGGAATAAATTCGTGGTTACAAATCAAATTTGGAACTCTACACTCCTACACAACAATAGGCGGTGACGTATTTCAGAAATCACCTGCCGATTCGTACTGTTTTGTCGTTTTCAAAGTCTTCTTGGCAAACTTGGTTAGCACATTCTCCCTCAAACTGAGTTAATTACTGCATTTTCGTACCATTACAGTAGTTTAAAAGGCTTAAGGAAGCATCTTTGTCACAACAGAAAGGTAGTTTGAAAATTGGGCTGGCGACATAACAAAAAAAAAAAAAACAGGAAGGGAGCCAACAGCACCCGGGTTTCCCAGGCGGTCACCCATCCAAGTACTAGCCGGGCCCGATGATGCTTAACTTCGGTGATCGGACGAGAACCGGTGTATTCATCATGGTATGGCCGTTGGCGCTCATCTAATGTAGGAGCACGGCAGAATTCGCGTTCCGCTTTTCTCCCAACACACAAAATGTTAGTTTTCGGCCGCATTTGACGAAAGCGCTTCCTTCCGCAACCGCCAGTTCCTTGAGGACGGCGCGGGGACTCGCGCCCGGCGTCCCAGCAGAGTGACGGCCGAATTGGCGGGCGCACCGCCGCGTGTGTGAGACGCACTGCTGCTCGTTGCACCCCCTGTCATTCGCTGGGCGCGTGCAGCCTTCGACACTAGCGGAGGACGCATCTTGTCCCTGGTGCTCAGCGGAGGGCCTGTGCGGGGTGCGCCAGTGTCGTGCTGGAGGGCCCACTGGTAGCGATGTGGGCTTCCTCGCCTCGCCTCGCCTCACACCAGGTGTCTGCGTAGTTTGCAGTGCATTCGCACCATTCCTATCCCTGTCCCTGTCCCCGTCCCGACTTGTCCCGACTTTGCTCGACTGCCGCTCGCTGCCGCTCGGGTCGTGGTCCATATGACAGCGCAAGCACGACAAACGTCTGCGGGACGAGACGAGACGAGACGAGACGAGACGACTAAGGAATAAATTCGTGGTTACAAATCAAATTTGGAACTCTACACTCCTACACAACAATAGGCGGTACGTATTTCAGAATTCACCTGCCGATTCGTACTGTTTGGTCGTTTTCAAAGTCTTCTTGGCAAACGTGGTTAGCACATTCTCCCTCAAACTGAGTTAATTACTGCATTTTCGTACCATTACAGTAGTTTAAAAGGCTTAAGGAAGCATCTTTGTCACAACAGAAAGGTAGTTTGAAAATTGGGCTGGCGACATAACAAAAAAAAAAACAGGAAGGGAGCCAACAGCACCCGGGTTTCCCAGGCGGTCACCCATCCAAGTACTAGCAGGGCCCGATGATGCTTATCTTCGGTGATCGGACGAGAACCGGTGTATTCATCATGGTATGGCCGTTGGCGCTCATCTAATGTAGGAGCACGGCAGAATTCGCGTTCGGCTTTTCTCCCAACACACAAAATGTTAGTTTTCGGCCGCATTTGACGAAAACGCTTCCTTCCGCAACCGCCAGTTCCTCGAGGGCGGCGCGGGGAGGCGCGCCCGGCGTCCCAGCAGAGTGACGACCGAATTGGCGGGCGCACCGCCGCGTGTGTGAGACGCACTGCTGCTCGTTGCACCCCCTGTCATTCGCTGGGCGCGTGCAGCCTTCGACACTAGCGGAGGACGCATCTTGTCCCTGGTGTTCAGCGGAGGGCCTGTGCGGGGTGCGCCAGTGTCGTGCTGGAGGGCCCACTGGTAGCGATGTGGGCTTCCTCGCCTCGCCTCGCCTCACACCAGGTGTCTGCGTAGTTTGCAGTGCATTCGCACTATTCCTATCCCTGTCCCTGTCCCCGTCCCGACTTGTCCCGACTTTGCTCGACTGCCGCTCGCTGCCGCTCGGGTCGTGGTCCATATGACAGCGCAAGCACGACAAACGTCTGCGGGACGAGACGAGACGAGACGAGACGAGACGACTAAGGAATAAATTCGTGGTTACAAATCAAATTTGGAACTCTACACTCCTACACAAGAATAGGCGGTGACGTATTTCAGAAATCACCTGCCGATTCGTACTGTTTTGTCGTTTTCAAAGTCTTCTTGGCAAACGTGGTTAGCACATTCTCCCTCAAACTGAGTTAATTACTGCATTTTCGTACCATTACAGTAGTTTAAAAGGCTTAAGGAAGCATCTTTGTCACAACAGAAAGGTAGTTTGAAAATTGGGCTGGCGACATAACAAAAAAAAAAAAAAAACAGGAAGGGAGCCAACAGCACCCGGGTTTCCCAGGCGGTCACCCATCCAAGTACTAGCCGGGCCCGATGATGCTTAACTTCGGTGATCGGACGAGAACCGGTGTATTCATCATGGTATGGCCGTTGGCGCTCATCTAATGTAGGAGCACGGCAGAATTCGCGTTCCGCTTTTCTCCCAACACACAAAATGTTAGTTTTCGGCCGCATTTGACGAAAGCGCTTCCTTCCGCAACCGCCAGTTCCTTGAGGACGGCGCGGGGAGGCGCGCCCGGCGTCCCAGCAGAGTGACGGCTGAATTGGCGGGCGCACCGCCGCGTGTGTGAGACGCACTGCTGCTCGTTGCACCCCCTGTCATTCGCTGGGCGCGTGCAGCCTTCGACACTAGCGGAGGACGCATCTTGTCCCTGGTGCTCAGCGGAGGGCCTGTGCGGGGTGCGCCAGTGTCGTGCTGGAGGGCCCACTGGTAGCGATGTGGGCTTCTCGCCTCGCCTCGCCTCACACCAGGTGTCTGCGTAGTTTGCAGTGCATTCGCACCATTCCTATCCCTGTCCCTGTCCCCGTCCCGACTTGTCCCGACTTTGCTCGACTGCCGCTCGCTGCCGCTCGGGTCGTGGTCCATATGACAGCGCAAGCACGACAAACGTCTGCGGGACGAGACGAGACGAGACGAGACGAGACGACTAAGGAATAAATTCGTGGTTACAAATCAAATTTGGAACTCTACACTCCTACACAACAATAGGCGGTACGTATTTCAGAATTCACCTGCCGATTCGTACTGTTTTGTCGTTTTCAAAGTCTTCTTGGCAAACGTGGTTAGCACATTCTCCCTCAAACTGAGTTAATTACTGCATTTTCGTACCATTACAGTAGTTTAAAAGGCTTAAGGAAGCATCTTTGTCACAACAGAAAGGTAGTTTGAAAATTGGGCTGGCGACATAACAAAAAACATAACAGGAAGGGAGCCAACAGCACCCGGGTTTCCCAGGCGGTCACCCATCCAAGTACTAGCCGGGCCCGATGATGCTTAACTTCGGTGATCGGACGAGAACCGGTGTATTCATCATGGTATGGCCGTTGGCGCTCATCTAATGTAGGAGCACGGCAGAATTCGCGTTCCGCTTTTCTCCCAACACACAAAATGTTAGTTTTCGGCCGCATTTGACGAAAGCGCTTCCTTCCGCAACCGCCAGTTCCTCGAGGACGGCGCGGGGAGGCGCGCCCGGCGTCCCAGCAGAGTGACGGCCGAATTGGCGGGCGCACCGCCGCGTGTGTGAGACGCACTGCTGCTCGTTGCACCCCCTGTCATTCGCTGGGCGCGTGCAGCCTTCGACACTAGCGGAGGACGCATCTTGTCCCTGGTGCTCAGCGGAGGGCCTGTGCGGGGTGCGCCAGTGTCGTGCTGGAGGGCCCACTGGTAGCGATGTGGGCTTCCTCGCCTCGCCTCGCCTCACACCAGGTGTCTGCGTAGTTTGCAGTGCATTCGCACCATTCCTATCCCTGTACCTGTCCCCGTCCCGACTTGTCCCGACTTTGCTCGACTGCCGCTCGCTGCCGCTCGGGTCGTGGTCCATATGACAGCGCAAGCACGACAAACGTCTGCGGGACGAGACGAGACGAGACGAGACGAGACGACTAAGGAATAAATTCGTGGTTACAAATCTAATTTGGAACTCTACACTCCTACACAACAATAGGCGGTACGTATTTCAGAATTCACCTGCCGATTCGTACTGTTTTGTTGTTTTCAAAGTCTTCTTGGCAAACGTGGTTAGCACATTCTCCCTCAAACTGAGTTAATTACTGCATTTTCGTACCATTACAGTAGTTTAAAAGGCTTAAGGAAGCATCTTTGTCACAACAGAAAGGTAGTTTGAAAATTGGGCTGGCGACATAACAAAAAAAAAAACAGGAAGGGAGCCAACAGCACCCGGGTTTCCCAGGCGGTCACCCATCCAAGTACTAGCAGGGCCCGATGATGCTTAACTTCGGTGATCGGACGAGAACCGGTGTATTCATCATGGTATGGCCGTTGGCGCTCATCTAATGTAGGAGCACGGCAGAATTCGCGTTCGGCTTTTCTCCCAACACACAAAATGTTAGTTTTCGGCCGCATTTGACGAAAACGCTTCCTTCCGCAACCGCCAGTTCCTCGAGGGCGGCGCGGGGAGGCGCGCCCGGCGTCCCAGCAGAGTGACGACCGAATTGGCGGGCGCACCGCCGCGTGTGTGAGACGCACTGCTGCTCGTTGCACCCCCTGTCATTCGCTGGGCGCGTGCAGCCTTCGACACTAGCGGAGGACGCATCTTGTCCCTGGTGTTCAGCGGAGGGCCTGTGCGGGGTGCGCCAGTGTCGTGCTGGAGGGCCCACTGGTAGCGATGTGGGCTTCCTCGCCTCGCCTCGCCTCACACCAGGTGTCTGCGTAGTTTGCAGTGCATTCGCACTATTCCTATCCCTGTCCCTGTCCCCGTCCCGACTTGTCCCGACTTTGCTCGACTGCCGCTCGCTGCCGCTCGGGTCGTGGTCCATATGACAGCGCAAGCACGACAAACGTCTGCGGGACGAGACGAGACGAGACGAGACGAGACGACTAAGGAATAAATTCGTGGTTACAAATCAAATTTGGAACTCTACACTCCTACACAAGAATAGGCGGTGACGTATTTCAGAAATCACCTGCCGATTCGTACTGTTTTGTCGTTTTCAAAGTCTTCTTGGCAAACGTGGTTAGCACATTCTCCCTCAAACTGAGTTAATTACTGCATTTTCGTACCATTACAGTAGTTTAAAAGGCTTAAGGAAGCATCTTTGTCACAACAGAAAGGTAGTTTGAAAATTGGGCTGGCGACATAACAAAAAAAAAAAAAAACAGGAAGGGAGCCAACAGCACCCGGGTTTCCCAGGCGGTCACCCATCCAAGTACTAGCCGGGCCCGATGATGCTTAACTTCGGTGATCGGACGAGAACCGGTGTATTCATCATGGTATGGCCGTTGGCGCTCATCTAATGTAGGAGCACGGCAGAATTCGCGTTCCGCTTTTCTCCCAACACACAAAATGTTAGTTTTCGGCCGCATTTGACGAAAGCGCTTCCTTCCGCAACCGCCAGTTCCTTGAGGACGGCGCGGGGAGGCGCGCCCGGCGTCCCAGCAGAGTGACGGCTGAATTGGCGGGCGCACCGCCGCGTGTGTGAGACGCACTGCTGCTCGTTGCACCCCCTGTCATTCGCTGGGCGCGTGCAGCCTTCGACACTAGCGGAGGACGCATCTTGTCCCTGGTGCTCAGCGGAGGGCCTGTGCGGGGTGCGCCAGTGTCGTGCTGGAGGGCCCACTGGTAGCGATGTGGGCTTCTCGCCTCGCCTCGCCTCACACCAGGTGTCTGCGTAGTTTGCAGTGCATTCGCACCATTCCTATCCCTGTCCCTGTCCCCGTCCCGACTTGTCCCGACTTTGCTCGACTGCCGCTCGCTGCCGCTCGGGTCGTGGTCCATATGACAGCGCAAGCACGACAAACGTCTGCGGGACGAGACGAGACGAGACGAGACGAGACGACTAAGGAATAAATTCGTGGTTACAAATCAAATTTGGAACTCTACACTCCTACACAACAATAGGCGGTACGTATTTCAGAATTCACCTGCCGATTCGTACTGTTTTGTCGTTTTCAAAGTCTTCTTGGCAAACGTGGTTAGCACATTCTCCCTCAAACTGAGTTAATTACTGCATTTTCGTACCATTACAGTAGTTTAAAAGGCTTAAGGAAGCATCTTTGTCACAACAGAAAGGTAGTTTGAAAATTGGGCTGGCGACATAACAAAAAACATAACAGGAAGGGAGCCAACAGCACCCGGGTTTCCCAGGCGGTCACCCATCCAAGTACTAGCCGGGCCCGATGATGCTTAACTTCGGTGATCGGACGAGAACCGGTGTATTCATCATGGTATGGCCGTTGGCGCTCATCTAATGTAGGAGCACGGCAGAATTCGCGTTCCGCTTTTCTCCCAACACACAAAATGTTAGTTTTCGGCCGCATTTGACGAAAGCGCTTCCTTCCGCAACCGCCGGTTCCTCGAGGACGGCGCGGGGAGGCGCGCCCGGCGTCCCAGCAGAGTGACGGCCGAATTGGCGGGCGCACCGCCGCGTGTGTGAGACGCACTGCTGCTCGTTGCACCCCCTGTCATTCGCTGGGCGCGTGCAGCCTTCGACACTAGCGGAGGACGCATCTTGTCCCTGGTGCTCAGCGGAGGGCCTGTGCGGGGTGCGCCAGTGTCGTGCTGGAGGGCCCACTGGTAGCGATGTGGGCTTCTCGCCTCGCCTCGCCTCACACCAGGTGTCTGCGTAGTTTGCAGTGCATTCGCACCATTCCTATCCCTGTCCCTGTCCCCGTCCCGACTTGTCCCGACTTTGCTCGACTGCCGCTCGCTGCCGCTCGGGTCGTGGTCCATATGACAGCGCAAGCACGACAAACGTCTGCGGGACGAGACGAGACGAGACGAGACGAGACGACTAAGGAATAAATTCGTGGTTACAAATCAAATTTGGAACTCTACACTCCTACACAACAATAGGCGGTACGTATTTCAGAATTCACCTGCCGATTCGTACTGTTTTGTCGTTTTCAAAGTCTTCTTGGCAAACGTGGTTAGCACATTCTCCCTCAAACTGAGTCAATTACTGCATTTTCGTACCATTACAGTAGTTTAAAAGGCTTAAGGAAGCATCTTTGTCACAACAGAAAGGTAGTTTGAAAATTGGGCTGGCGACATAACAAAAAACATAACAGGAAGGGAGCCAACAGCACCCGGGTTTCCCAGGCGGTCACCCATCCAAGTACTAGCCGGGCCCGATGATGCTTAACTTCGGTGATCGGACGAGAACCGGTGTATTCATCATGGTATGGCCGTTGGCGCTCATCTAATGTAGGAGCACGGCAGAATTCGCGTTCCGCTTTTCTCCCAACACACAAAATGTTAGTTTTCGGCCGCATTTGACGAAAGCGCTTCCTTCCGCAACCGCCAGTTCCTCTAGGACGGCGCGGGGAGGCGCGCCCGGCGTCCCAGCAGAGTGACGGCCGAATTGGCGGGCGCACCGCCGCGTGTGTGAGACGCACTGCTGCTCGTTGCACCCCCTGTCATTCGCTGGGCGCGTGCAGCCTTCGACACTAGCGGAGGACGCATCTTGTCCCTGGTGCTCAGCGGAGGGCCTGTGCGGGGTGCGCCAGTGTCGTGCTGGAGGGCCCACTGGTAGCGATGTGGGCTTCCTCGCCTCGCCTCGCCTCACACCAGGTGTCTGCGTAGTTTGCAGTGCATTCGCACCATTCCTATCCCTGTACCTGTCCCCGTCCCGACTTGTCCCGACTTTGCTCGACTGCCGCTCGCTGCCGCTCGGGTCGTGGTCCATATGACAGCGCAAGCACGACAAACGTCTGCGGGACGAGACGAGACGAGACGAGACGAGACGACTAAGGAATAAATTCGTGGTTACAAATCTAATTTGGAACTCTACACTCCTACACAACAATAGGCGGTACGTATTTCAGAATTCACCTGCCGATTCGTACTGTTTTGTCGTTTTCAAAGTCTTCTTGGCAAACGTGGTTAGCACATTCTCCCTCAAACTGAGTTAATTACTGCATTTTCGTACCATTACAGTAGTTTAAAAGGCTTAAGGAAGCATCTTTGTCACAACAGAAAGGTAGTTTGAAACTTGGGCTGGCGACATAACAAAAAAAAAAAAAAACAGGAATGGAGCCAACAGCACCCGGGTTTCCCAGGCGGTCACCCATCCAAGTACTAGCCGGGCCCGATGATGCTTAACTTCGGTGATCGGACGAGAACCGGTGTATTCATCATGGTATGGCCGTTGGCGCTCATCTAATGTAGGAGCACGGCAGAATTCGCGTTCGGCTTTTCTCCCAACACACAAAATGTTAGTTTTCGGCCGCATTTGACGAAAGCGCTTCCTTCCGCAACCGCCAGTTCCTCGAGGACGGCGCGGGGAGGCGCGCCCGGCGTCCCAGCAGAGTGACGGCCGAATTGGCGGGCGCACCGCCGCGTGTGTGAGACGCACTGCTGCTCGTTGCACCCCCTGTCATTCGCTGGGCGCGTGCAGCCTTCGACACTAGCGGAGGACGCATCTTGTCCCTGGTGCTCAGCGGAGGGCCTGTGCGGGGTGCGCCAGTGTCGTGCTGGAGGGCCCACTGGTAGCGATGTGGGCTTCCTCGCCTCGCCTCGCCTCACACCAGGTGTCTGCGTAGTTTGCAGTGCATTCGCACCATTCCTATCCCTGTCCCTGTCCCCGTCCCGACTTGTCCCGACTTTGCTCGACTGCCGCTCGCTGCCGCTCGGGTCGTGGTCCATATGACAGCGCAAGCACGACAAACGTCTGCGGGACGAGACGAGACGAGACGAGACGAGACGACTAAGGAATAAATTCGTGGTTACAAATCAAATTTGGAACTCTACACTCCTACACAACAATAGGCGGTACGTATTTCAGAATTCACCTGCCGATTCGTACTGTTTTGTCGTTTTCAAAGTCTTCTTGGCAAACGTGGTTAGCACATTCTCCCTCAAACTGAGTTAATTACTGCATTTTCGTACCATTACAGTAGTTTAAAAGGCTTAAGGAAGCATCTTTGTCACAACAGAAAGGTAGTTTGAAAATTGGGCTGGCGACATAACAAAAAACATAACAGGAAGGGAGCCAACAGCACCCGGGTTTCCCAGGCGGTCACCCATCCAAGTACTAGCCGGGCCCGATGATGCTTAACTTCGGTGATCGGACGAGAACCGGTGTATTCATCATGGTATGGCCGTTGGCGCTCATCTAATGTAGGAGCACGGCAGAATTCGCGTTCCGCTTTTCTCCCAACACACAAAATGTTAGTTTTCGGCCGCATTTGACGAAAGCGCTTCCTTCCGCAACCGCCAGTTCCTTGAGGACGGCGCGGGGAGGCGCGCCCGGCGTCCCAGCAGAGTGACGGCCGAATTGGCGGGCGCACCGCCGCGTGTGTGAGACGCACTGCTGCTCGTTGCACCCCCTGTCATTCGCTGGGCGCGTGCAGCCTTCGACACTAGCGGAGGACGCATCTTGTCCCTGGTGCTCAGCGGAGGGCCTGTGCGGGGTGCGCCAGTGTCGTGCTGGAGGGCCCACTGGTAGCGATGTGGGCTTCTCGCCTCGCCTCGCCTCACACCAGGTGTCTGCGTAGTTTGCAGTGCATTCGCACCATTCCTATCCCTGTCCCTGTCCCCGTCCCGACTTGTCCCGACTTTGCTCGACTGCCGCTCGCTGCCGCTCGGGTCGTGGTCCATATGACAGCGCAAGCACGACAAACGTCTGCGGGACGAGACGAGACGAGACGAGACGAGACGACTAAGGAATAAATTCGTGGTTACAAATCAAATTTGGAACTCTACACTCCTACACAACAATAGGCGGTACGTATTTCAGAATTCACCTGCCGATTCGTACTGTTTTGTCGTTTTCAAAGTCTTCTTGGCAAACGTGGTTAGCACATTCTCCCTCAAACTGAGTCAATTACTGCATTTTCGTACCATTACAGTAGTTTAAAAGGCTTAAGGAAGCATCTTTGTCACAACAGAAAGGTAGTTTGAAAATTGGGCTGGCGACATAACAAAAAACATAACAGGAAGGGAGCCAACAGCACCCGGGTTTCCCAGGCGGTCACCCATCCAAGTACTAGCCGGGCCAGATGATGCTTAACTTCGGTGATCGGACGAGAACCGGTGTATTCATCATGGTATGGCCGTTGGCGCTCATCTAATGTAGGAGCACGGCAGAATTCGCGTTCCGCTTTTCTCCCAACACACAAAATGTTAGTTTTCGGCCGCATTTGACGAAAGCGCTTCCTTCCGCAACCGCCAGTTCCTCGAGGACGGCGCGGGGAGGCGCGCCCGGCGTCCCAGCAGAGTGACGGCCGAATTGGCGGGCGCACCGCCGCGTGTGTGAGACGCACTGCTGCTCGTTGCACCCCCTGTCATTCGCTGGGCGCGTGCAGCCTTCGACACTAGCGGAGGACGCATCTTGTCCCTGGTGCTCAGCGGAGGGCCTGTGCGGGGTGCGCCAGTGTCGTGCTGGAGGGCCCACTGGTAGCGATGTGGGCTTCCTCGCCTCGCCTCGCCTCACACCAGGTGTCTGCGTAGTTTGCAGTGCATTCGCACCATTCCTATCCCTGTACCTGTCCCCGTCCCGACTTGTCCCGACTTTGCTCGACTGCCGCTCGCTGCCGCTCGGGTCGTGGTCCATATGACAGCGCAAGCACGACAAACGTCTGCGGGACGAGACGAGACGAGACGAGACGAGACGACTAAGGAATAAATTCGTGGTTACAAATCTAATTTGGAACTCTACACTCCTACACAACAATAGACGGTACGTATTTCAGAATTCACCTGCCGATTCGTACTGTTTTGTCGTTTTCAAAGTCTTCTTGGCAAACGTGGTTAGCACATTCTCCCTCAAACTGAGTTAATTACTGCATTTTCGTACCATTACAGTAGTTTAAAAGGCTTAAGGAAGCATCTTTGTCACAACAGAAAGGTAGTTTGAAACTTGGGCTGGCGACATAACAAAAAAAAAAAAAAACAGGAATGGAGGCAACAGCACCCGGGTTTCCCAGGCGGTCACCCATCCAAGTACTAGCCGGGCCCGATGATGCTTAACTTCGGTGATCGGACGAGAACCGGTGTATTCATCATGGTATGGCCGTTGGCGCTCATCTAATGTAGGAGCACGGCAGAATTCGCGTTCCGCTTTTCTCCCAACACACAAAATGTTAGTTTTCGGCCGCATTTGACGAAAGCGCTTCCTTCCGCAACCGCCAGTTCCTTGAGGACGGCGCGGGGACTCGCGCCCGGCGTCCCAGCAGAGTGACGGCCGAATTGGCGGGCGCACCGCCGCGTGTGTGAGACGCACTGCTGCTCGTTGCACCCCCTGTCATTCGCTGGGCGCGTGCAGCCTTCGACACTAGCGGAGGACGCATCTTGTCCCTGGTGCTCAGCGGAGGGCCTGTGCGGGGTGCGCCAGTGTCGTGCTGGAGGGCCCACTGGTAGCGATGTGGGCTTCCTCGCCTCGCCTCGCCTCACACCAGGTGTCTGCGTAGTTTGCAGTGCATTCGCACCATTCCTATCCCTGTCCCTGTCCCCGTCCCGACTTGTCCCGACTTTGCTCGACTGCCGCTCGCTGCCGCTCGGGTCGTGGTCCATATGACAGCGCAAGCACGACAAACGTCTGCGGGACGAGACGAGACGAGACGAGACGAGACGACTAAGGAATAAATTCGTGGTTACAAATCAAATTTGGAACTCTACACTCCTACACAACAATAGGCGGTACGTATTTCAGAATTCACCTGCCGATTCGTACTGTTTTGTCGTTTTCAAAGTCTTCTTGGCAAACGTGGTTAGCACATTCTCCCTCAAACTGAGTTAATTACTGCATTTTCGTACCATTACAGTAGTTTAAAAGGCTTAAGGAAGCATCTTTGTCACAACAGAAAGGTAGTTTGAAAATTGGGCTGGCGACATAACAAAAAAAAAAACAGGAAGGGAGCCAACAGCACCCGGGTTTCCCAGGCGGTCACCCATCCAAGTACTAGCCGGGCCCGATGATGCTTAACTTCGGTGATCGGACGAGAACCGGTGTATTCATCATGGTATGGCCGTTGGCGCTCATCTAATGTAGGAGCACGGCAGAATTCGCGTTCGGCTTTTCTCCCAACACACAAAATGTTAGTTTTCGGCCGCATTTGACGAAAGCGCTTCCTTCCGCAACCGCCAGTTCCTCGAGGGCGGCGCGGGGAGGCGCGCCCGGCGTCCCAGCAGAGTGACGACCGAATTGGCGGGCGCACCGCCGCGTGTGTGAGACGCACTGCTGCTCGTTGCACCCCCTGTCATTCGCTGGGCGCGTGCAGCCTTCGACACTAGCGGAGGACGCATCTTGTCCCTGGTGCTCAGCGGAGGGCCTGTGCGGGGTGCGCCAGTGTCGTGCTGGAGGGCCCACTGGTAGCGATGTGGGCTTCCTCGCCTCGCCTCGCCTCACACCAGGTGTCTGCGTAGTTTGCAGTGCATTCGCACTATTCCTATCCCTGTCCCTGTCCCCGTCCCGACTTGTCCCGACTTTGCTCGACTGCCGCTCGCTGCCGCTCGGGTCGTGGTCCATATGACAGCGCAAGCACGACAAACGTCTGCGGGACGAGACGAGACGAGACGAGACGAGACGACTAAGGAATAAATTCGTGGTTACAAATCTAATTTGGAACTCTACACTCCTACACAACAATAGACGGTACGTATTTCAGAATTCACCTGCCGATTCGTACTGTTTTGTCGTTTTCAAAGTCTTCTTGGCAAACGTGGTTAGCACATTCTCCCTCAAACTGAGTTAATTACTGCATTTTCGTACCATTACAGTAGTTTAAAAGGCTTAAGGAAGCATCTTTGTCACAACAGAAAGGTAGTTTGAAACTTGGGCTGGCGACATAACAAAAAAAAAAAAAAACAGGAATGGAGGCAACAGCACCCGGGTTTCCCAGGCGGTCACCCATCCAAGTACTAGCCGGGCCCGATGATGCTTAACTTCGGTGATCGGACGAGAACCGGTGTATTCATCATGGTATGGCCGTTGGCGCTCATCTAATGTAGGAGCACGGCAGAATTCGCGTTCCGCTTTTCTCCCAACACACAAAATGTTAGTTTTCGGCCGCATTTGACGAAAGCGCTTCCTTCCGCAACCGCCAGTTCCTTGAGGACGGCGCGGGGACTCGCGCCCGGCGTCCCAGCAGAGTGACGGCCGAATTGGCGGGCGCACCGCCGCGTGTGTGAGACGCACTGCTGCTCGTTGCACCCCCTGTCATTCGCTGGGCGCGTGCAGCCTTCGACACTAGCGGAGGACGCATCTTGTCCCTGGTGCTCAGCGGAGGGCCTGTGCGGGGTGCGCCAGTGTCGTGCTGGAGGGCCCACTGGTAGCGATGTGGGCTTCCTCGCCTCGCCTCGCCTCACACCAGGTGTCTGCGTAGTTTGCAGTGCATTCGCACCATTCCTATCCCTGTCCCTGTCCCCGTCCCGACTTGTCCCGACTTTGCTCGACTGCCGCTCGCTGCCGCTCGGGTCGTGGTCCATATGACAGCGCAAGCACGACAAACGTCTGCGGGACGAGACGAGACGAGACGAGACGAGACGACTAAGGAATAAATTCGTGGTTACAAATCAAATTTGGAACTCTACACTCCTACACAACAATAGGCGGTACGTATTTCAGAATTCACCTGCCGATTCGTACTGTTTTGTCGTTTTCAAAGTCTTCTTGGCAAACGTGGTTAGCACATTCTCCCTCAAACTGAGTTAATTACTGCATTTTCGTACCATTACAGTAGTTTAAAAGGCTTAAGGAAGCATCTTTGTCACAACAGAAAGGTAGTTTGAAAATTGGGCTGGCGACATAACAAAAAAAAAAACAGGAAGGGAGCCAACAGCACCCGGGTTTCCCAGGCGGTCACCCATCCAAGTACTAGCCGGGCCCGATGATGCTTAACTTCGGTGATCGGACGAGAACCGGTGTATTCATCATGGTATGGCCGTTGGCGCTCATCTAATGTAGGAGCACGGCAGAATTCGCGTTCGGCTTTTCTCCCAACACACAAAATGTTAGTTTTCGGCCGCATTTGACGAAAGCGCTTCCTTCCGCAACCGCCAGTTCCTCGAGGGCGGCGCGGGGAGGCGCGCCCGGCGTCCCAGCAGAGTGACGACCGAATTGGCGGGCGCACCGCCGCGTGTGTGAGACGCACTGCTGCTCGTTGCACCCCCTGTCATTCGCTGGGCGCGTGCAGCCTTCGACACTAGCGGAGGACGCATCTTGTCCCTGGTGTTCAGCGGAGGGCCTGTGCGGGGTGCGCCAGTGTCGTGCTGGAGGGCCCACTGGTAGCGATGTGGGCTTCCTCGCCTCGCCTCGCCTCACACCAGGTGTCTGCGTAGTTTGCAGTGCATTCGCACTATTCCTATCCCTGTCCCTGTCCCCGTCCCGACTTGTCCCGACTTTGCTCGACTGCCGCTCGCTGCCGCTCGGGTCGTGGTCCATATGACAGCGCAAGCACGACAAACGTCTGCGGGACGAGACGAGACGAGACGAGACGAGACGACTAAGGAATAAATTCGTGGTTACAAATCAAATTTGGAACTCTACACTCCTACACAAGAATAGGCGGTGACGTATTTCAGAAATCACCTGCCGATTCGTACTGTTTTGTCGTTTTCAAAGTCTTCTTGGCAAACTTGGTTAGCACATTCTCCCTCAAACTGAGTTAATTACTGCATTTTCGTACCATTACAGTAGTTTAAAAGGCTTAAGGAAGCATCTTTGTCACAACAGAAAGGTAGTTTGAAAATTGGGCTGGCGACATAACAAAAAAAAAAAAAAAACAGGAAGGGAGCCAACAGCACCCGGGTTTCCCAGGCGGTCACCCATCCAAGTACTAGCCGGGCCCGATGATGCTTAACTTCGGTGATCGGACGAGAACCGGTGTATTCATCATGGTATGGCCGTTGGCGCTCATCTAATGTAGGAGCACGGCAGAATTCGCGTTCCGCTTTTCTCCCAACACACAAAATGTTAGTTTTCGGCCGCATTTGACGAAAGCGCTTCCTTCCGCAACCGCCAGTTCCTTGAGGACGGCGCGGGGAGGCGCGCCCGGCGTCCCAGCAGAGTGACGGCTGAATTGGCGGGCGCACCGCCGCGTGTGTGAGACGCACTGCTGCTCGTTGCACCCCCTGTCATTCGCTGGGCGCGTGCAGCCTTCGACACTAGCGGAGGACGCATCTTGTCCCTGGTGCTCAGCGGAGGGCCTGTGCGGGGTGCGCCAGTGTCGTGCTGGAGGGCCCACTGGTAGCGATGTAGGCTTCTCGCCTCGCCTCGCCTCACACCAGGTGTCTGCGTAGTTTGCAGTGCATTCGCACCATTCCTATCCCTGTCCCTGTCCCCGTCCCGACTTGTCCCGACTTTGCTCGACTGCCGCTCGCTGCCGCTCGGGTCGTGGTCCATATGACAGCGCAAGCACGACAAACGTCTGCGGGACGAGACGAGACGAGATGAGACGAGACGACTAAGGAATAAATTCGTGGTTACAAATCAAATTTGGAACTCTACACTCCTACACAACAATAGGCGGTACGTATTTCAGAATTCACCTGCCGATTCGTACTGTTTTGTCGTTTTCAAAGTCTTCTTGGCAAACGTGGTTAGCACATTCTCCCTCAAACTGAGTTAATTACTGCATTTTCGTACCATTACAGTAGTTTAAAAGGCTTAAGGAAGCATCTTTGTCACAACAGAAAGGTAGTTTGAAAATTGGGCTGGCGACATAACAAAAAAAAAAAAAAACAGGAATGGAGCCAACAGCACCCGGGTTTCCCAGGCGGTCACCCATCCAAGTACTAGCCGGGCCCGATGATGCTTAACTTCGGTGATCGGACGAGAACCGGTGTATTCATCATGGTATGGCCGTTGGCGCTCATCTAATGTAGGAGCACGGCAGAATTCGCGTTCCGCTTTTCTCCCAACACACAAAATGTTAGTTTTCGGCCGCATTTGACGAAAGCGCTTCCTTCCGCAACCGCCAGTTCCTTGAGGACGGCGCGGGGAGGCGCGCCCGGCGTCCCAGCAGAGTGACGGCCGAATTGGCGGGCGCACCGCCGCGTGTGTGAGACGCACTGCTGCTCGTTGCACCCCCTGTCATTCGCTGGGCGCGTGCAGCCTTCGACACTAGCGGAGGACGCATCTTGTCCCTGGTGCTCAGCGGAGGGCCTGTGCGGGGTGCGCCAGTGTCGTGCTGGAGGGCCCACTGGTAGCGATGTGGGCTTCCTCGCCTCGCCTCGCCTCACACCAGGTGTCTGCGTAGTTTGCAGTGCATTCGCACCATTCCTATCCCTGTCCCTGTCCCCGTCCCGACTTGTCCCGACTTTGCTCGACTGCCGCTCGCTGCCGCTCGGGTCGTGGTCCATATGACAGCGCAAGCACGACAAACGTCTGCGGGACGAGACGAGACGAGACGAGACGAGACGACTAAGGAATAAATTCGTGGTTACAAATCAAATTTGGAACTCTACACTCCTACACAACAATAGGCGGTACGTATTTCAGAATTCACCTGCCGATTCGTACTGTTTTGTCGTTTTCAAAGTCTTCTTGGCAAACGTGGTTAGCACATTCTCCCTCAAACTGAGTTAATTACTGCATTTTCGTACCATTACAGTAGTTTAAAAGGCTTAAGGAAGCATCTTTGTCACAACAGAAAGGTAGTTTGAAAATTGGGCTGGCGACATAACAAAAAACATAACAGGAAGGGAGCCAACAGCACCCGGGTTTCCCAGGCGGTCACCCATCCAAGTACTAGCCGGGCCCGATGATGCTTAACTTCGGTGATCGGACGAGAACCGGTGTATTCATCATGGTATGGCCGTTGGCGCTCATCTAATGTAGGAGCACGGCAGAATTCGCGTTCCGCTTTTCTCCCAACACACAAAATGTTAGTTTTCGGCCGCATTTGACGAAAGCGCTTCCTTCCGCAACCGCCAGTTCCTCGAGGACGGCGCGGGGAGGCGCGCCCGGCGTCCCAGCAGAGTGACGGCCGAATTGGCGGGCGCACCGCCGCGTGTGTGAGACGCACTGCTGCTCGTTGCACCCCCTGTCATTCGCTGGGCGCGTGCAGCCTTCGACACTAGCGGAGGACGCATCTTGTCCCTGGTGCTCAGCGGAGGGCCTGTGCGGGGTGCGCCAGTGTCGTGCTGGAGGGCCCACTGGTAGCGATGTGGGCTTCCTCGCCTCGCCTCGCCTCACACCAGGTGTCTGCGTAGTTTGCAGTGCATTCGCACCATTCCTATCCCTGTACCTGTCCCCGTCCCGACTTGTCCCGACTTTGCTCGACTGCCGCTCGCTGCCGCTCGGGTCGTGGTCCATATGACAGCGCAAGCACGACAAACGTCTGCGGGACGAGACGAGACGAGACGAGACGAGACGACTAAGGAATAAATTCGTGGTTACAAATCAAATTTGGAACTCTACACTCCTACACAACAATAGGCGGTGACGTATTTCAGAAATCACCTGCCGATTCGTACTGTTTTGTCGTTTTCAAAGTCTTCTTGGCAAACTTGGTTAGCACATTCTCCCTCAAACTGAGTTAATTACTGCATTTTCGTACCATTACAGTAGTTTAAAAGGCTTAAGGAAGCATCTTTGTCACAACAGAAAGGTAGTTTGAAAATTGGGCTGGCGACATAACAAAAAAAAAAACAGGAAGGGAGCCAACAGCACCCGGGTTTCCCAGGCGGTCACCCATCCAAGTACTAGCCGGGCCCGATGATGCTTAACTTCGGTGATCGGACGAGAACCGGTGTATTCATCATGGTATGGCCGTTGGCGCTCATCTAATGTAGGAGCACGGCAGAATTCGCGTTCCGCTTTTCTCCCAACACACAAAATGTTAGTTTTCGGCCGCATTTGACGAAAGCGCTTCCTTCCGCAACCGCCAGTTCCTTGAGGACGGCGCGGGGAGGCGCGCCCGGCGTCCCAGCAGAGTGACGGCTGAATTGGCGGGCGCACCGCCGCGTGTGTGAGACGCACTGCTGCTCGTTGCACCCCCTGTCATTCGCTGGGCGCGTGCAGCCTTCGACACTAGCGGAGGACGCATCTTGTCCCTGGTGCTCAGCGGAGGGCCTGTGCGGGGTGCGCCAGTGTCGTGCTGGAGGGCCCACTGGTAGCGATGTGGGCTTCCTCGCCTCGCCTCGCCTCACACCAGGTGTCTGCGTAGTTTGCAGTGCATTCGCACCATTCCTATCCCTGTCCCTGTCCCCGTCCCGACTTGTCCCGACTTTGCTCGACTGCCGCTCGCTGCCGCTCGGGTCGTGGTCCATATGACAGCGCAAGCACGACAAACGTCTGCGGGACGAGACGAGACGAGACGAGACGAGACGACTAAGGAATAAATTAGTGGTTACAAATCAAATTTGGAACTCTACACTCCTACACAACAATAGGCGGTACGTATTTCAGAATTCACCTGCCGATTCGTACTGTTTTGTCGTTTTCAAAGTCTTCTTGGCAAACGTGGTTAGCACATTCTCCCTCAAACTGAGTTAATTACTGCATTTTCGTACCATTACAGTAGTTTAAAAGGCTTAAGGAAGCATCTTTGTCACAACAGAAAGGTAGTTTGAAACTTGGGCTGGCGACATAACAAAAAAAAAAAAACAGGAATGGAGCCAACAGCACCCGGGTTTCCCAGGCGGTCACCCATCCAAGTACTAGCCGGGCCCGATGATGCTTAACTTCGGTGATCGGACGAGAACCGGTGTATTCATCATGGTATGGCCGTTGGCGCTCATCTAATGTAGGAGCACGGCAGAATTCGCGTTCCGCTTTTCTCCCAACACACAAAATGTTAGTTTTCGGCCGCATTTGACGAAAGCGCTTCCTTCCGCAACCGCCAGTTCCTCGAGGACGGCGCGGGGAGGCGCGCCCGGCGTCCCAGCAGAGTGACGGCCGAATTGGCGGGCGCACCGCCGCGTGTGTGAGACGCACTGCTGCTCGTTGCACCCCCTGTCATTCGCTGGGCGCGTGCAGCCTTCGACACTAGCGGAGGACGCATCTTGTCCCTGGTGCTCAGCGGAGGGCCTGTGCGGGGTGCGCCAGTGTCGTGCTGGAGGGCCCACTGGTAGCGATGTGGGCTTCCTCGCCTCGCCTCGCCTCACACCAGGTGTCTGCGTAGTTTGCAGTGCATTCGCACCATTCCTATCCCTGTACCTGTCCCCGTCCCGACTTGTCCCGACTTTGCTCGACTGCCGCTCGCTGCCGCTCGGGTCGTGGTCCATATGACAGCGCAAGCACGACAAACGTCTGCGGGACGAGACGAGACGAGACGAGACGAGACGACTAAGGAATAAATTCGTGGTTACAAATCAAATTTGGAACTCTACACTCCTACACAACAATAGGCGGTGACGTATTTCAGAAATCACCTGCCGATTCGTACTGTTTTGTCGTTTTCAAAGTCTTCTTGGCAAACTTGGTTAGCACATTCTCCCTCAAACTGAGTTAATTACTGCATTTTCGTACCATTACAGTAGTTTAAAAGGCTTAAGGAAGCATCTTTGTCACAACAGAAAGGTAGTTTGAAAATTGGGCTGGCGACATAACAAAAAAAAAACAGGAAGGGAGCCAACAGCACCCGGGTTTCCCAGGCGGTCACCCATCCAAGTACTAGCCGGGCCCGATGATGCTTAACTTCGGTGATCGGACGAGAACCGGTGTATTCATCATGGTATGGCCGTTGGCGCTCATCTAATGTAGGAGCACGGCAGAATTCGCGTTCCGCTTTTCTCCCAACACACAAAATGTTAGTTTTCGGCCGCATTTGACGAAAGCGCTTCCTTCCGCAACCGCCAGTTCCTTGAGGACGGCGCGGGGAGGCGCGCCCGGCGTCCCAGCAGAGTGACGGCTGAATTGGCGGGCGCACCGCCGCGTGTGTGAGACGCACTGCTGCTCGTTGCACCCCCTGTCATTCGCTGGGCGCGTGCAGCCTTCGACACTAGCGGAGGACGCATCTTGTCCCTGGTGCTCAGCGGAGGGCCTGTGCGGGGTGCGCCAGTGTCGTGCTGGAGGGCCCACTGGTAGCGATGTAGGCTTCTCGCCTCGCCTCGCCTCACACCAGGTGTCTGCGTAGTTTGCAGTGCATTCGCACCATTCCTATCCCTGTCCCTGTCCCCGTCCCGACTTGTCCCGACTTTGCTCGACTGCCGCTCGCTGCCGCTCGGGTCGTGGTCCATATGACAGCGCAAGCACGACAAACGTCTGCGGGACGAGACGAGACGAGATGAGACGAGACGACTAAGGAATAAATTCGTGGTTACAAATCAAATTTGGAACTCTACACTCCTACACAACAATAGGCGGTACGTATTTCAGAATTCACCTGCCGATTCGTACTGTTTTGTCGTTTTCAAAGTCTTCTTGGCAAACGTGGTTAGCACATTCTCCCTCAAACTGAGTTAATTACTGCATTTTCGTACCATTACAGTAGTTTAAAAGGCTTAAGGAAGCATCTTTGTCACAACAGAAAGGTAGTTTGAAAATTGGGCTGGCGACATAACAAAAAACATAACAGGAAGGGAGCCAACAGCACCCGGGTTTCCCAGGCGGTCACCCATCCAAGTACTAGCCGGGCCCGATGATGCTTAACTTCGGTGATCGGACGAGAACCGGTGTATTCATCATGGTATGGCCGTTGGCGCTCATCTAATGTAGGAGCACGGCAGAATTCGCGTTCCGCTTTTCTCCCAACACACAAAATGTTAGTTTTCGGCCGCATTTGACGAAAGCGCTTCCTTCCGCAACCGCCAGTTCCTCGAGGACGGCGCGGGGAGGCGCGCCCGGCGTCCCAGCAGAGTGACGGCCGAATTGGCGGGCGCACCGCCGCGTGTGTGAGACGCACTGCTGCTCGTTGCACCCCCTGTCATTCGCTGGGCGCGTGCAGCCTTCGACACTAGCGGAGGACGCATCTTGTCCCTGGTGCTCAGCGGAGGGCCTGTGCGGGGTGCGCCAGTGTCGTGCTGGAGGGCCCACTGGTAGCGATGTGGGCTTCCTCGCCTCGCCTCGCCTCACACCAGGTGTCTGCGTAGTTTGCAGTGCATTCGCACCATTCCTATCCCTGTACCTGTCCCCGTCCCGACTTGTCCCGACTTTGCTCGACTGCCGCTCGCTGCCGCTCGGGTCGTGGTCCATATGACAGCGCAAGCACGACAAACGTCTGCGGGACGAGACGAGACGAGACGAGACGAGACGACTAAGGAATAAATTCGTGGTTACAAATCAAATTTGGAACTCTACACTCCTACACAACAATAGGCGGTACGTATTTCAGAATTCACCTGCCGATTCGTACTGTTTTGTCGTTTTCAAAGTCTTCTTGGCAAACGTGGTTAGCACATTCTCCCTCAAACTGAGTTAATTACTGCATTTTCGTACCATTACAGTAGTTTAAAAGGCTTAAGGAAGCATCTTTGTCACAACAGAAAGGTAGTTTGAAAATTGGGCTGGCGACATAACAAAAAACATAACAGGAAGGGAGCCAACAGCACCCGGGTTTCCCAGGCGGTCACCCATCCAAGTACTAGCCGGGCCCGATGATGCTTAACTTCGGTGATCGGACGAGAACCGGTGTATTCATCATGGTATGGCCGTTGGCGCTCATCTAATGTAGGAGCACGGCAGAATTCGCGTTCCGCTTTTCTCCCAACACACAAAATGTTAGTTTTCGGCCGCATTTGACGAAAGCGCTTCCTTCCGCAACCGCCAGTTCCTCGAGGACGGCGCGGGGAGGCGCGCCCGGCGTCCCAGCAGAGTGACGGCCGAATTGGCGGGCGCACCGCCGCGTGTGTGAGACGCACTGCTGCTCGTTGCACCCCCTGTCATTCGCTGGGCGCGTGCAGCCTTCGACACTAGCGGAGGACGCATCTTGTCCCTGGTGCTCAGCGGAGGGCCTGTGCGGGGTGCGCCAGTGTCGTGCTGGAGGGCCCACTGGTAGCGATGTGGGCTTCCTCGCCTCGCCTCGCCTCACACCAGGTGTCTGCGTAGTTTGCAGTGCATTCGCACCATTCCTATCCCTGTACCTGTCCCCGTCCCGACTTGTCCCGACTTTGCTCGACTGCCGCTCGCTGCCGCTCGGGTCGTGGTCCATATGACAGCGCAAGCACGACAAACGTCTGCGGGACGAGACGAGACGAGACGAGACGACTAAGGAATAAATTCGTGGTTACAAATCAAATTTGGAACTCTACACTCCTACACAACAATAGGCGGTACGTATTTCAGAATTCACCTGCCGATTCGTACTGTTTTGTCGTTTTCAAAGTCTTCTTGGCAAACGTGGTTAGCACATTCTCCCTCAAACTGAGTTAATTACTGCATTTTCGTACCATTACAGTAGTTTAAAAGGCTTAAGGAAGCATCTTTGTCACAACAGAAAGGTAGTTTGAAACTTGGGCTGGCGACATAACAAAAAAAAAAAAAACAGGAATGGAGCCAACAGCACCCGGGTTTCCCAGGCGGTCACCCATCCAAGTACTAGCCGGGCCCGATGATGCTTAACTTCGGTGATCGGACGAGAACCGGTGTATTCATCATGGTATGGCCGTTGGCGCTCATCTAATGTAGGAGCACGGCAGAATTCGCGTTCCGCTTTTCTCCCAACACACAAAATGTTAGTTTTCGGCCGCATTTGACGAAAGCGCTTCCTTCCGCAACCGCCAGTTCCTCGAGGACGGCGCGGGGAGGCGCGCCCGGCGTCCCAGCAGAGTGACGGCCGAATTGGCGGGCGCACCGCCGCGTGTGTGAGACGCACTGCTGCTCGTTGCACCCCCTGTCATTCGCTGGGCGCGTGCAGCCTTCGACACTAGCGGAGGACGCATCTTGTCCCTGGTGCTCAGCGGAGGGCCTGTGCGGGGTGCGCCAGTGTCGTGCTGGAGGGCCCACTGGTAGCGATGTGGGCTTCCTCGCCTCGCCTCGCCTCACACCAGGTGTCTGCGTAGTTTGCAGTGCATTCGCACCATTCCTATCCCTGTACCTGTCCCCGTCCCGACTTGTCCCGACTTTGCTCGACTGCCGCTCGCTGCCGCTCGGGTCGTGGTCCATATGACAGCGCAAGCACGACAAACGTCTGCGGGACGAGACGAGACGAGACGAGACGAGACGACTAAGGAATAAATTCGTGGTTACAAATCAAATTTGGAACTCTACACTCCTACACAACAATAGGCGGTGACGTATTTCAGAAATCACCTGCCGATTCGTACTGTTTTGTCGTTTTCAAAGTCTTCTTGGCAAACTTGGTTAGCACATTCTCCCTCAAACTGAGTTAATTACTGCATTTTCGTACCATTACAGTAGTTTAAAAGGCTTAAGGAAGCATCTTTGTCACAACAGAAAGGTAGTTTGAAAATTGGGCTGGCGACATAACAAAAAAAAAAACAGGAAGGGAGCCAACAGCACCCGGGTTTCCCAGGCGGTCACCCATCCAAGTACTAGCCGGGCCCGATGATGCTTAACTTCGGTGATCGGACGAGAACCGGTGTATTCATCATGGTATGGCCGTTGGCGCTCATCTAATGTAGGAGCACGGCAGAATTCGCGTTCCGCTTTTCTCCCAACACACAAAATGTTAGTTTTCGGCCGCATTTGACGAAAGCGCTTCCTTCCGCAACCGCCAGTTCCTTGAGGACGGCGCGGGGAGGCGCGCCCGGCGTCCCAGCAGAGTGACGGCTGAATTGGCGGGCGCACCGCCGCGTGTGTGAGACGCACTGCTGCTCGTTGCACCCCCTGTCATTCGCTGGGCGCGTGCAGCCTTCGACACTAGCGGAGGACGCATCTTGTCCCTGGTGCTCAGCGGAGGGCCTGTGCGGGGTGCGCCAGTGTCGTGCTGGAGGGCCCACTGGTAGCGATGTGGGCTTCCTCGCCTCGCCTCGCCTCACACCAGGTGTCTGCGTAGTTTGCAGTGCATTCGCACCATTCCTATCCCTGTCCCTGTCCCCGTCCCGACTTGTCCCGACTTTGCTCGACTGCCGCTCGCTGCCGCTCGGGTCGTGGTCCATATGACAGCGCAAGCACGACAAACGTCTGCGGGACGAGACGAGACGAGACGAGACGAGACGACTAAGGAATAAATTAGTGGTTACAAATCAAATTTGGAACTCTACACTCCTACACAACAATAGGCGGTACGTATTTCAGAATTCACCTGCCGATTCGTACTGTTTTGTCGTTTTCAAAGTCTTCTTGGCAAACGTGGTTAGCACATTCTCCCTCAAACTGAGTTAATTACTGCATTTTCGTACCATTACAGTAGTTTAAAAGGCTTAAGGAAGCATCTTTGTCACAACAGAAAGGTAGTTTGAAACTTGGGCTGGCGACATAACAAAAAAAAAAAAAACAGGAATGGAGCCAACAGCACCCGGGTTTCCCAGGCGGTCACCCATCCAAGTACTAGCCGGGCCCGATGATGCTTAACTTCGGTGATCGGACGAGAACCGGTGTATTCATCATGGTATGGCCGTTGGCGCTCATCTAATGTAGGAGCACGGCAGAATTCGCGTTCCGCTTTTCTCCCAACACACAAAATGTTAGTTTTCGGCCGCATTTGACGAAAGCGCTTCCTTCCGCAACCGCCAGTTCCTCGAGGACGGCGCGGGGAGGCGCGCCCGGCGTCCCAGCAGAGTGACGGCCGAATTGGCGGGCGCACCGCCGCGTGTGTGAGACGCACTGCTGCTCGTTGCACCCCCTGTCATTCGCTGGGCGCGTGCAGCCTTCGACACTAGCGGAGGACGCATCTTGTCCCTGGTGCTCAGCGGAGGGCCTGTGCGGGGTGCGCCAGTGTCGTGCTGGAGGGCCCACTGGTAGCGATGTGGGCTTCCTCGCCTCGCCTCGCCTCACACCAGGTGTCTGCGTAGTTTGCAGTGCATTCGCACCATTCCTATCCCTGTACCTGTCCCCGTCCCGACTTGTCCCGACTTTGCTCGACTGCCGCTCGCTGCCGCTCGGGTCGTGGTCCATATGACAGCGCAAGCACGACAAACGTCTGCGGGACGAGACGAGACGAGACGAGACGAGACGACTAAGGAATAAATTCGTGGTTACAAATCTAATTTGGAACTCTACACTCCTACACAACAATAGGCGGTGACGTATTTCAGAAATCACCTGCCGATTCGTACTGTTTTGTCGTTTTCAAAGTCTTCTTGGCAAACTTGGTTAGCACATTCTCCCTCAAACTGAGTTAATTACTGCATTTTCGTACCATTACAGTAGTTTAAAAGGCTTAAGGAAGCATCTTTGTCACAACAGAAAGGTAGTTTGAAAATTGGGCTGGCGACATAACAAAAAAAAAACAGGAAGGGAGCCAACAGCACCCGGGTTTCCCAGGCGGTCACCCATCCAAGTACTAGCCGGGCCCGATGATGCTTAACTTCGGTGATCGGACGAGAACCGGTGTATTCATCATGGTATGGCCGTTGGCGCTCATCTAATGTAGGAGCACGGCAGAATTCGCGTTCCGCTTTTCTCCCAACACACAAAATGTTAGTTTTCGGCCGCATTTGACGAAAGCGCTTCCTTCCGCAACCGCCAGTTCCTTGAGGACGGCGCGGGGAGGCGCGCCCGGCGTCCCAGCAGAGTGACGGCTGAATTGGCGGGCGCACCGCCGCGTGTGTGAGACGCACTGCTGCTCGTTGCACCCCCTGTCATTCGCTGGGCGCGTGCAGCCTTCGACACTAGCGGAGGACGCATCTTGTCCCTGGTGCTCAGCGGAGGGCCTGTGCGGGGTGCGCCAGTGTCGTGCTGGAGGGCCCACTGGTAGCGATGTGGGCTTCCTCGCCTCGCCTCGCCTCACACCAGGTGTCTGCGTAGTTTGCAGTGCATTCGCACCATTCCTATCCCTGTCCCTGTCCCCGTCCCGACTTGTCCCGACTTTGCTCGACTGCCGCTCGCTGCCGCTCGGGTCGTGGTCCATATGACAGCGCAAGCACGACAAACGTCTGCGGGACGAGACGAGACGAGACGAGACGAGACGACTAAGGAATAAATTAGTGGTTACAAATCAAATTTGGAACTCTACACTCCTACACAACAATAGGCGGTACGTATTTCAGAATTCACCTGCCGATTCGTACTGTTTTGTCGTTTTCAAAGTCTTCTTGGCAAACGTGGTTAGCACATTCTCCCTCAAACTGAGTTAATTACTGCATTTTCGTACCATTACAGTAGTTTAAAAGGCTTAAGGAAGCATCTTTGTCACAACAGAAAGGTAGTTTGAAAATTGGGCTGGCGACATAACAAAAAACATAACAGGAAGGGAGCCAACAGCACCCGGGTTTCCCAGGCGGTCACCCATCCAAGTACTAGCCGGGCCCGATGATGCTTAACTTCGGTGATCGGACGAGAACCGGTGTATTCATCATGGTATGGCCGTTGGCGCTCATCTAATGTAGGAGCACGGCAGAATTCGCGTTCCGCTTTTCTCCCAACACACAAAATGTTAGTTTTCGGCCGCATTTGACGAAAGCGCTTCCTTCCGCAACCGCCAGTTCCTCGAGGACGGCGCGGGGAGGCGCGCCCGGCGTCCCAGCAGAGTGACGGCCGAATTGGCGGGCGCACCGCCGCGTGTGTGAGACGCACTGCTGCTCGTTGCACCCCCTGTAATTCGCTGGGCGCGTGCAGCCTTCGACACTAGCGGAGGACGCATCTTGTCCCTGGTGCTCAGCGGAGGGCCTGTGCGGGGTGCGCCAGTGTCGTGCTGGAGGGCCCACTGGTAGCGATGTGGGCTTCCTCGCCTCGCCTCGCCTCACACCAGGTGTCTGCGTAGTTTGCAGTGCATTCGCACCATTCCTATCCCTGTACCTGTCCCCGTCCCGACTTGTCCCGACTTTGCTCGACTGCCGCTCGCTGCCGCTCGGGTCGTGGTCCATATGACAGCGCAAGCACGACAAACGTCTGCGGGACGAGACGAGACGAGACGAGACGAGACGACTAAGGAATAAATTCGTGGTTACAAATCTAATTTGGAACTCTACACTCCTACACAACAATAGGCGGTACGTATTTCAGAATTCACCTGCCGATTCGTACTGTTTTGTCGTTTTCAAAGTCTTCTTGGCAAACGTGGTTAGCACATTCTCCCTCAAACTGAGTTAATTACTGCATTTTCGTACCATTACAGTAGTTTAAAAGGCTTAAGGAAGCATCTTTGTCACAACAGAAAGGTAGTTTGAAACTTGGGCTGGCGACATAACAAAAAAAAAAAAAAAAACAGGAATGGAGCCAACAGCACCCGGGTTTCCCAGGCGGTCACCCATCCAAGTACTAGCCGGGCCCGATGATGCTTAACTTCGGTGATCGGACGAGAACCGGTGTATTCATCATGGTATGGCCGTTGGCGCTCATCTAATGTAGGAGCACGGCAGAATTCGCGTTCCGCTTTTCTCCCAACACACAAAATGTTAGTTTTCGGCCGCATTTGACGAAAGCGCTTCCTTCCGCAACCGCCAGTTCCTCGAGGACGGCGCGGGGAGGCGCGCCCGGCGTCCCAGCAGAGTGACGGCCGAATTGGCGGGCGCACCGCCGCGTGTGTGAGACGCACTGCTGCTCGTTGCACCCCCTGTCATTCGCTGGGCGCGTGCAGCCTTCGACACTAGCGGAGGACGCATCTTGTCCCTGGTGCTCAGCGGAGGGCCTGTGCGGGGTGCGCCAGTGTCGTGCTGGAGGGCCCACTGGTAGCGATGTGGGCTTCCTCGCCTCGCCTCGCCTCACACCAGGTGTCTGCGTAGTTTGCAGTGCATTCGCACCATTCCTATCCATGTCCCTGTCCCCGTCCCGACTTGTCCCGACTTTGCTCGACTGCCGCTCGCTGCCGCTCGGGTCGTGGTCCATATGACAGCGCAAGCACGACAAACGTCTGCGGGACGAGACGAGACGAGACGAGACGAGACGACTAAGGAATAAATTCGTGGTTACAAATCAAATTTGGAACTCTACACTCCTACACAACAATAGGCGGTACGTATTTCAGAATTCACCTGCCGATTCGTACTGTTTTGTCGTTTTCAAAGTCTTCTTGGCAAACGTGGTTAGCACATTCTCCCTCAAACTGAGTTAATTACTGCATTTTCGTACCATTACAGTAGTTTAAAAGGCTTAAGGAAGCATCTTTGTCACAACAGAAAGGTAGTTTGAAAATTGGGCTGGCGACATAACAAAAAACATAACAGGAAGGGAGCCAACAGCACCCGGGTTTCCCAGGCGGTCACCCATCCAAGTACTAGCCGGGCCCGATGATGCTTAACTTCGGTGATCGGACGAGAACCGGTGTATTCATCATGGTATGGTCGTTGGCGCTCATCTAATGTAGGAGCACGGCAGAATTCGCGTTCCGCTTTTCTCCCAACACACAAAATGTTAGTTTTCGGCCGCATTTGACGAAAGCGCTTCCTTCCGCAACCGCCAGTTCCTCGAGGACGGCGCGGGGAGGCGCGCCCGGCGTCCCAGCAGAGTGACGGCCGAATTGGCGGGCGCACCGCCGCGTGTGTGAGACGCACTGCTGCTCGTTGCACCCCCTGTCATTCGCTGGGCGCGTGCAGCCTTCGACACTAGCGGAGGACGCATCTTGTCCCTGGTGCTCAGCGGAGGGCCTGTGCGGGGTGCGCCAGTGTCGTGCTGGAGGGCCCACTGGTAGCGATGTGGGCTTCCTCGCCTCGCCTCGCCTCACACCAGGTGTCTGCGTAGTTTGCAGTGCATTCGCACCATTCCTATCCCTGTACCTGTCCCCGTCCCGACTTGTCCCGACTTTGCTCGACTGCCGCTCGCTGCCGCTCGGGTCGTGGTCCATATGACAGCGCAAGCACGACAAACGTCTGCGGGACGAGACGAGACGAGACGAGACGAGACGACTAAGGAATAAATTCGTGGTTACAAATCAAATTTGGAACTCTACACTCCTACACAACAATAGGCGGTACGTATTTCAGAATTCACCTGCCGATTCGTACTGTTTTGTCGTTTTCAAAGTCTTCTTGGCAAACGTGGTTAGCACATTCTCCCTCAAACTGAGTTAATTACTGCATTTTCGTACCATTACAGTAGTTTAAAAGGCTTAAGGAAGCATCTTTGTCACAACAGAAAGGTAGTTTGAAAATTGGGCTGGCGACATAACAAAAAACATAACAGGAAGGGAGCCAACAGCACCCGGGTTTCCCAGGCGGTCACCCATCCAAGTACTAGCCGGGCCCGATGATGCTTAACTTCGGTGATCGGACGAGAACCGGTGTATTCATCATGGTATGGCCGTTGGCGCTCATCTAATGTAGGAGCACGGCAGAATTCGCGTTCCGCTTTTCTCCCAACACACAAAATGTTAGTTTTCGGCCGCATTTGACGAAAGCGCTTCCTTCCGCAACCGCCAGTTCCTCGAGGACGGCGCGGGGAGGCGCGCCCGGCGTCCCAGCAGAGTGACGGCCGAATTGGCGGGCGCACCGCCGCGTGTGTGAGACGCACTGCTGCTCGTTGCACCCCCTGTAATTCGCTGGGCGCGTGCAGCCTTCGACACTAGCGGAGGACGCATCTTGTCCCTGGTGCTCAGCGGAGGGCCTGTGCGGGGTGCGCCAGTGTCGTGCTGGAGGGCCCACTGGTAGCGATGTGGGCTTCCTCGCCTCGCCTCGCCTCACACCAGGTGTCTGCGTAGTTTGCAGTGCATTCGCACCATTCCTATCCCTGTACCTGTCCCCGTCCCGACTTGTCCCGACTTTGCTCGACTGCCGCTCGCTGCCGCTCGGGTCGTGGTCCATATGACAGCGCAAGCACGACAAACGTCTGCGGGACGAGACGAGACGAGACGAGACGAGACGACTAAGGAATAAATTCGTGGTTACAAATCAAATTTGGAACTCTACACTCCTACACAAGAATAGGCGGTGACGTATTTCAGAAATCACCTGCCGATTCGTACTGTTTTGTCGTTTTCAAAGTCTTCTTGGCAAACTTGGTTAGCACATTCTCCCTCAAACTGAGTTAATTACTGCATTTTCGTACCATTACAGTAGTTTAAAAGGCTTAAGGAAGCATCTTTGTCACAACAGAAAGGTAGTTTGAAAATTGGGCTGGCGACATAACAAAAAAAAAAAAAACAGGAATGGAGCCAACAGCACCCGGGTTTCCCAGGCGGTCACCCATCCAAGTACTAGCCGGGCCCGATGATGCTTAACTTCGGTGATCGGACGAGAACCGGTGTATTCATCATGGTATGGCCGTTGGCGCTCATCTAATGTAGGAGCACGGCAGAATTCGCGTTCCGCTTTTCTCCCAACACACAAAATGTTAGTTTTCGGCCGCATTTGACGAAAGCGCTTCCTTCCGCAACCGCCAGTTCCTTGAGGACGGCGCGGGGAGGCGCGCCCGGCGTCCCAGCAGAGTGACGGCCGAATTGGCGGGCGCACCGCCGCGTGTGTGAGACGCACTGCTGCTCGTTGCACCCCCTGTCATTCGCTGGGCGCGTGCAGCCTTCGACACTAGCGGAGGACGCATCTTGTCCCTGGTGCTCAGCGGAGGGCCTGTGCGGGGTGCGCCAGTGTCGTGCTGGAGGGCCCACTGGTAGCGATGTGGGCTTCCTCGCCTCGCCTCGCCTCACACCAGGTGTCTGCGTAGTTTGCAGTGCATTCGCACCATTCCTATCCCTGTCCCTGTCCCCGTCCCGACTTGTCCCGACTTTGCTCGACTGCCGCTCGCTGCCGCTCGGGTCGTGGTCCATATGACAGCGCAAGCACGACAAACGTCTGCGGGACGAGACGAGACGAGACGAGACGAGACGACTAAGGAATAAATTCGTGGTTACAAATCAAATTTGGAACTCTACACTCCTACACAACAATAGGCGGTACGTATTTCAGAATTCACCTGCCGATTCGTACTGTTTTGTCGTTTTCAAAGTCTTCTTGGCAAACGTGGTTAGCACATTCTCCCTCAAACTGAGTTAATTACTGCATTTTCGTACCATTACAGTAGTTTAAAAGGCTTAAGGAAGCATCTTTGTCACAACAGAAAGGTAGTTTGAAAATTGGGCTGGCGACATAACAAAAAACATAACAGGAAGGGAGCCAACAGCACCCGGGTTTCCCAGGCGGTCACCCATCCAAGTACTAGCCGGGCCCGATGATGCTTAACTTCGGTGATCGGACGAGAACCGGTGTATTCATCATGGTATGGCCGTTGGCGCTCATCTAATGTAGGAGCACGGCAGAATTCGCGTTCCGCTTTTCTCCCAACACACAAAATGTTAGTTTTCGGCCGCATTTGACGAAAGCGCTTCCTTCCGCAACCGCCAGTTCCTCGAGGACGGCGCGGGGAGGCGCGCCCGGCGTCCCAGCAGAGTGACGGCCGAATTGGCGGGCGCACCGCCGCGTGTGTGAGACGCACTGCTGCTCGTTGCACCCCCTGTCATTCGCTGGGCGCGTGCAGCCTTCGACACTAGCGGAGGACGCATCTTGTCCCTGGTGCTCAGCGGAGGGCCTGTGCGGGGTGCGCCAGTGTCGTGCTGGAGGGCCCACTGGTAGCGATGTGGGCTTCCTCGCCTCGCCTCGCCTCACACCAGGTGTCTGCGTAGTTTGCAGTGCATTCGCACCATTCCTATCCCTGTACCTGTCCCCGTCCCGACTTGTCCCGACTTTGCTCGACTGCCGCTCGCTGCCGCTCGGGTCGTGGTCCATATGACAGCGCAAGCACGACAAACGTCTGCGGGACGAGACGAGACGAGACGAGACGAGACGACTAAGGAATAAATTCGTGGTTACAAATCAAATTTGGAACTCTACACTCCTACACAAGAATAGGCGGTGACGTATTTCAGAAATCACCTGCCGATTCGTACTGTTTTGTCGTTTTCAAAGTCTTCTTGGCAAACTTGGTTAGCACATTCTCCCTCAAACTGAGTTAATTACTGCATTTTCGTACCATTACAGTAGTTTAAAAGGCTTAAGGAAGCATCTTTGTCACAACAGAAAGGTAGTTTGAAAATTGGGCTGGCGACATAACAAAAAAAAAAAAAACAGGAATGGAGCCAACAGCACCCGGGTTTCCCAGGCGGTCACCCATCCAAGTACTAGCCGGGCCCGATGATGCTTAACTTCGGTGATCGGACGAGAACCGGTGTATTCATCATGGTATGGCCGTTGGCGCTCATCTAATGTAGGAGCACGGCAGAATTCGCGTTCCGCTTTTCTCCCAACACACAAAATGTTAGTTTTCGGCCGCATTTGACGAAAGCGCTTCCTTCCGCAACCGCCAGTTCCTTGAGGACGGCGCGGGGAGGCGCGCCCGGCGTCCCAGCAGAGTGACGGCCGAATTGGCGGGCGCACCGCCGCGTGTGTGAGACGCACTGCTGCTCGTTGCACCCCCTGTCATTCGCTGGGCGCGTGCAGCCTTCGACACTAGCGGAGGACGCATCTTGTCCCTGGTGCTCAGCGGAGGGCCTGTGCGGGGTGCGCCAGTGTCGTGCTGGAGGGCCCACTGGTAGCGATGTGGGCTTCCTCGCCTCGCCTCGCCTCACACCAGGTGTCTGCGTAGTTTGCAGTGCATTCGCACCATTCCTATCCCTGTCCCTGTCCCCGTCCCGACTTGTCCCGACTTTGCTCGACTGCCGCTCGCTGCCGCTCGGGTCGTGGTCCATATGACAGCGCAAGCACGACAAACGTCTGCGGGACGAGACGAGACGAGACGAGACGAGACGACTAAGGAATAAATTCGTGGTTACAAATCAAATTTGGAACTCTACACTCCTACACAACAATAGGCGGTACGTATTTCAGAATTCACCTGCCGATTCGTACTGTTTTGTCGTTTTCAAAGTCTTCTTGGCAAACGTGGTTAGCACATTCTCCCTCAAACTGAGTTAATTACTGCATTTTCGTACCATTACAGTAGTTTAAAAGGCTTAAGGAAGCATCTTTGTCACAACAGAAAGGTAGTTTGAAAATTGGGCTGGCGACATAACAAAAAACATAACAGGAAGGGAGCCAACAGCACCCGGGTTTCCCAGGCGGTCACCCATCCAAGTACTAGCCGGGCCCGATGATGCTTAACTTCGGTGATCGGACGAGAACCGGTGTATTCATCATGGTATGGCCGTTGGCGCTCATCTAATGTAGGAGCACGGCAGAATTCGCGTTCCGCTTTTCTCCCAACACACAAAATGTTAGTTTTCGGCCGCATTTGACGAAAGCGCTTCCTTCCGCAACCGCCAGTTCCTCGAGGACGGCGCGGGGAGGCGCGCCCGGCGTCCCAGCAGAGTGACGGCCGAATTGGCGGGCGCACCGCCGCGTGTGTGAGACGCACTGCTGCTCGTTGCACCCCCTGTCATTCGCTGGGCGCGTGCAGCCTTCGACACTAGCGGAGGACGCATCTTGTCCCTGGTGTTCAGCGGAGGGCCTGTGCGGGGTGCGCCAGTGTCGTGCTGGAGGGCCCACTGGTAGCGATGTGGGCTTCCTCGCCTCGCCTCGCCTCACACCAGGTGTCTGCGTAGTTTGCAGTGCATTCGCACCATTCCTATCCCTGTACCTGTCCCCGTCCCGACTTGTCCCGACTTTGCTCGACTGCCGCTCGCTGCCGCTCGGGTCGTGGTCCATATGACGGCGCAAGCACGACAAACGTCTGCGGGACGAGACGAGACGAGACGAGACGAGACGACTAAGGAATAAATTCGTGGTTACAAATCAAATTTGGAACTCTACACTCCTACACAAGAATAGGCGGTGACGTATTTCAGAAATCACCTGCCGATTCGTACTGTTTTGTCGTTTTCAAAGTCTTCTTGGCAAACTTGGTTAGCACATTCTCCCTCAAACTGAGTTAATTACTGCATTTTCGTACCATTACAGTAGTTTAAAAGGCTTAAGGAAGCATCTTTGTCACAACAGAAAGGTAGTTTGAAAATTGGGCTGGCGACATAACAAAAAAAAAACAGGAAGGGAGCCAACAGCACCCGGGTTTCCCAGGCGGTCACCCATCCAAGTACTAGCCGGGCCCGATGATGCTTAACTTCGGTGATCGGACGAGAACCGGTGTATTCATCATGGTATGGCCGTTGGCGCTCATCTAATGTAGGAGCACGGCAGAATTCGCGTTCCGCTTTTCTCCCAACACACAAAATGTTAGTTTTCGGCCGCATTTGACGAAAGCGCTTCCTTCCGCAACCGCCAGTTCCTTGAGGACGGCGCGGGGAGGCGCGCCCGGCGTCCCAGCAGAGTGACGGCTGAATTGGCGGGCGCACCGCCGCGTGTGTGAGACGCACTGCTGCTCGTTGCACCCCCTGTCATTCGCTGGGCGCGTGCAGCCTTCGACACTAGCGGAGGACGCATCTTGTCCCTGGTGCTCAGCGGAGGGCCTGTGCGGGGTGCGCCAGTGTCGTGCTGGAGGGCCCACTGGTAGCGATGTGGGCTTCCTCGCCTCGCCTCGCCTCACACCAGGTGTCTGCGTAGTTTGCAGTGCATTCGCACCATTCCTATCCCTGTCCCTGTCCCCGTCCCGACTTGTCCCGACTTTGCTCGACTGCCGCTCGCTGCCGCTCGGGTCGTGGTCCATATGACAGCGCAAGCACGACAAACGTCTGCGGGACGAGACGAGACGAGACGAGACGAGACGACTAAGGAATAAATTCGTGGTTACAAATCAAATTTGGAACTCTACACTCCTACACAACAATAGGCGGTACGTATTTCAGAATTCACCTGCCGATTCGTACTGTTTTGTCGTTTTCAAAGTCTTCTTGGCAAACGTGGTTAGCACATTCTCCCTCAAACTGAGTTAATTACTGCATTTTCGTACCATTACAGTAGTTTAAAAGGCTTAAAGAAGCAACTTTGTCACAACAGAAAGGTAGTTTGAAAATTGGGCTGGCGACATAACAAAAAACATAACAGGAAGGGAGCCAACAGCACCCGGGTTTCCCAGGCGGTCACCCATCCAAGTACTAGCCGGGCCCGATGATGCTTAACTTCGGTGATCGGACGAGAACCGGTGTATTCATCATGGTATGGCCGTTGGCGCTCATCTAATGTAGGAGCACGGCAGAATTCGCGTTCCGCTTTTCTCCCAACACACAAAATGTTAGTTTTCGGCCGCATTTGACGAAAGCGCTTCCTTCCGCAACCGCCAGTTCCCCGAGGACGGCGCGGGGAGGCGCGCCCGGCGTCCCAGCAGAGTGACGGCCGAATTGGCGGGCGCACCGCCGCGTGTGTGAGACGCACTGCTGCTCGTTGCACCCCCTGTCATTCGCTGGGCGCGTGCAGCCTTCGACACTAGCGGAGGACGCATCTTGTCCCTGGTGCTCAGCGGAGGGCCTGTGCGGGGTGCGCCAGTGTCGTGCTGGAGGGCCCACTGGTAGCGATGTGGGCTTCCTCGCCTCGCCTCGCCTCACACCAGGTGTCTGCGTAGTTTGCAGTGCATTCGCACCATTCCTATCCCTGTACCTGTCCCCGTCCCGACTTGTCCCGACTTTGCTCGACTGCCGCTCGCTGCCGCTCGGGTCGTGGTCCATATGACAGCGCAAGCACGACAAACGTCTGCGGGACGAGACGAGACGAGACGAGACGAGACGACTAAGGAATAAATTCGTGGTTACAAATCAAATTTGGAACTCTACACTCCTACACAAGAATAGGCGGTGACGTATTTCAGAAATCACCTGCCGATTCGTACTGTTTTGTCGTTTTCAAAGTCTTCTTGGCAAACTTGGTTAGCACATTCTCCCTCAAACTGAGTTAATTACTGCATTTTCGTACCATTACAGTAGTTTAAAAGGCTTAAGGAAGCATCTTTGTCACAACAGAAAGGTAGTTTGAAAATTGGGCTGGCGACATAACAAAAAAAAACAGGAAGGGAGCCAACAGCACCCGGGTTTCCCAGGCGGTCACCCATCCAAGTACTAGCCGGGCCCGATGATGCTTAACTTCGGTGATCGGACGAGAACCGGTGTATTCATCATGGTATGGCCGTTGGCGCTCATCTAATGTAGGAGCACGGCAGAATTCGCGTTCCGCTTTTCTCCCAACACACAAAATGTTAGTTTTCGGCCGCATTTGACGAAAGCGCTTCCTTCCGCAACCGCCAGTTCCTTGAGGACGGCGCGGGGAGGCGCGCCCGGCGTCCCAGCAGAGTGACGGCTGAATTGGCGGGCGCACCGCCGCGTGTGTGAGACGCACTGCTGCTCGTTGCACCCCCTGTCATTCGCTGGGCGCGTGCAGCCTTCGACACTAGCGGAGGACGCATCTTGTCCCTGGTGCTCAGCGGAGGGCCTGTGCGGGGTGCGCCAGTGTCGTGCTGGAGGGCCCACTGGTAGCGATGTGGGCTTCCTCGCCTCGCCTCGCCTCACACCAGGTGTCTGCGTAGTTTGCAGTGCATTCGCACCATTCCTATCCCTGTCCCTGTCCCCGTCCCGACTTGTCCCGACTTTGCTCGACTGCCGCTCGCTGCCGCTCGGGTCGTGGTCCATATGACAGCGCAAGCACGACAAACGTCTGCGGGACGAGACGAGACGAGACGAGACGAGACGACTAAGGAATAAATTCGTGGTTACAAATCAAATTTGGAACTCTACACTCCTACACAACAATAGGCGGTACGTATTTCAGAATTCACCTGCCGATTCGTACTGTTTTGTCGTTTTCAAAGTCTTCTTGGCAAACGTGGTTAGCACATTCTCCCTCAAACTGAGTTAATTACTGCATTTTCGTACCATTACAGTAGTTTAAAAGGCTTAAGGAAGCATCTTTGTCACAACAGAAAGGTAGTTTGAAAATTGGGCTGGCGACATAACAAAAAACATAACAGGAAGGGAGCCAACAGCACCCGGGTTTCCCAGGCGGTCACCCATCCAAGTACTAGCCGGGCCCGATGATGCTTAACTTCGGTGATCGGACGAGAACCGGTGTATTCATCATGGTATGGCCGTTGGCGCTCATCTAATGTAGGAGCACGGCAGAATTCGCGTTCCGCTTTTCTCCCAACACACAAAATGTTAGTTTTCGGCCGCATTTGACGAAAGCGCTTCCTTCCGCAACCGCCAGTTCCTCGAGGACGGCGCGGGGAGGCGCGCCCGGCGTCCCAGCAGAGTGACGGCCGAATTGGCGGGCGCACCGCCGCGTGTGTGAGACGCACTGCTGCTCGTTGCACCCCCTGTCATTCGCTGGGCGCGTGCAGCCTTCGACACTAGCGGAGGACGCATCTTGTCCCTGGTGCTCAGCGGAGGGCCTGTGCGGGGTGCGCCAGTGTCGTGCTGGAGGGCCCACTGGTAGCGATGTGGGCTTCCTCGCCTCGCCTCGCCTCACACCAGGTGTCTGCGTAGTTTGCAGTGCATTCGCACCATTCCTATCCCTGTACCTGTCCCCGTCCCGACTTGTCCCGACTTTGCTCGACTGCCGCTCGCTGCCGCTCGGGTCGTGGTCCATATGACAGCGCAAGCACGACAAACGTCTGCGGGACGAGACGAGACGAGACGAGACGAGACGACTAAGGAATAAATTCGTGGTTACAAATCAAATTTGGAACTCTACACTCCTACACAACAATAGGCGGTGACGTATTTCAGAAATCACCTGCCGATTCGTACTGTTTTGTCGTTTTCAAAGTCTTCTTGGCAAACTTGGTTAGCACATTCTCCCTCAAACTGAGTTAATTACTGCATTTTCGTACCATTACAGTAGTTTAAAAGGCTTAAGGAAGCATCTTTGTCACAACAGAAAGGTAGTTTGAAAATTGGGCTGGCGACATAACAAAAAAAAAAAAAAACAGGAATGGAGCCAACAGCACCCGGGTTTCCCAGGCGGTCACCCATCCAAGTACTAGCCGGGCCCGATGATGCTTAACTTCGGTGATCGGACGAGAACCGGTGTATTCATCATGGTATGGCCGTTGGCGCTCATCTAATGTAGGAGCACGGCAGAATTCGCGTTCCGCTTTTCTCCCAACACACAAAATGTTAGTTTTCGGCCGCATTTGACGAAAGCGCTTCCTTCCGCAACCGCCAGTTCCTTGAGGACGGCGCGGGGAGGCGCGCCCGGCGTCCCAGCAGAGTGACGGCCGAATTGGCGGGCGCACCGCCGCGTGTGTGAGACGCACTGCTGCTCGTTGCACCCCCTGTCATTCGCTGGGCGCGTGCAGCCTTCGACACTAGCGGAGGACGCATCTTGTCCCTGGTGCTCAGCGGAGGGCCTGTGCGGGGTGCGCCAGTGTCGTGCTGGAGGGCCCACTGGTAGCGATGTGGGCTTCCTCGCCTCGCCTCGCCTCACACCAGGTGTCTGCGTAGTTTGCAGTGCATTCGCACCATTCCTATCCCTGTCCCTGTCCCCATCCCGACTTGTCCCGACTTTGCTCGACTGCCGCTCGCTGCCGCTCGGGTCGTGGTCCATATGACAGCGCAAGCACGACAAACGTCTGCGGGACGAGACGAGACGAGACGAGACGAGACGACTAAGGAATAAATTCGTGGTTACAAATCAAATTTGGAACTCTACACTCCTACACAACAATAGGCGGTACGTATTTCAGAATTCACCTGCCGATTCGTACTGTTTTGTCGTTTTCAAAGTCTTCTTGGCAAACGTGGTTAGCACATTCTCCCTCAAACTGAGTTAATTACTGCATTTTCGTACCATTACAGTAGTTTAAAAGGCTTAAGGAAGCATCTTTGTCACAACAGAAAGGTAGTTTGAAAATTGGGCTGGCGACATAACAAAAAACATAACAGGAAGGGAGCCAACAGCACCCGGGTTTCCCAGGCGGTCACCCATCCAAGTACTAGCCGGGCCCGATGATGCTTAACTTCGGTGATCGGACGAGAACCGGTGTATTCATCATGGTATGGCCGTTGGCGCTCATCTAATGTAGGAGCACGGCAGAATTCGCGTTCCGCTTTTCTCCCAACACACAAAATGTTAGTTTTCGGCCGCATTTGACGAAAGCGCTTCCTTCCGCAACCGCCAGTTCCTCGAGGACGGCGCGGGGAGGCGCGCCCGGCGTCCCAGCAGAGTGACGGCCGAATTGGCGGGCGCACCGCCGCGTGTGTGAGACGCACTGCTGCTCGTTGCACCCCCTGTCATTCGCTGGGCGCGTGCAGCCTTCGACACTAGCGGAGGACGCATCTTGTCCCTGGTGCTCAGCGGAGGGCCTGTGCGGGGTGCGCCAGTGTCGTGCTGGAGGGCCCACTGGTAGCGATGTGGGCTTCCTCGCCTCGCCTCGCCTCACACCAGGTGTCTGCGTAGTTTGCAGTGCATTCGCACCATTCCTATCCCTGTACCTGTCCCCGTCCCGACTTGTCCCGACTTTGCTCGACTGCCGCTCGCTGCCGCTCGGGTCGTGGTCCATATGACAGCGCAAGCACGACAAACGTCTGCGGGACGAGACGAGACGAGACGAGACGAGACGACTAAGGAATAAATTCGTGGTTACAAATCAAATTTGGAACTCTACACTCCTACACAAGAATAGGCGGTGACGTATTTCAGAAATCACCTGCCGATTCGTACTGTTTTGTCGTTTTCAAAGTCTTCTTGGCAAACTTGGTTAGCACATTCTCCCTCAAACTGAGTTAATTACTGCATTTTCGTACCATTACAGTAGTTTAAAAGGCTTAAGGAAGCATCTTTGTCACAACAGAAAGGTAGTTTGAAAATTGGGCTGGCGACATAACAAAAAAAAAACAGGAAGGGAGCCAACAGCACCCGGGTTTCCCAGGCGGTCACCCATCCAAGTACTAGCCGGGCCCGATGATGCTTAACTTCGGTGATCGGACGAGAACCGGTGTATTCATCATGGTATGGCCGTTGGCGCTCATCTAATGTAGGAGCACGGCAGAATTCGCGTTCGGCTTTTCTCCCAACACACAAAATGTTAGTTTTCGGCCGCATTTGACGAAAGCGCTTCCTTCCGCAACCGCCAGTTCCTCGAGGACGGCGCGGGGAGGCGCGCCCGGCGTCCCAGCAGAGTGACGGCCGAATTGGCGGGCGCACCGCCGCGTGTGTGAGACGCACTGCTGCTCGTTGCACCCCCTGTCATTCGCTGGGCGCGTGCAGCCTTCGACACTAGCGGAGGACGCATCTTGTCCCTGGTGCTCAGCGGAGGGCCTGTGCGGGGTGCGCCAGTGTCGTGCTGGAGGGCCCACTGGTAGCGATGTGGGCTTCCTCGCCTCGCCTCGCCTCACACCAGGTGTCTGCGTAGTTTGCAGTGCATTCGCACCATTCCTATCCCTGTACCTGTCCCCGTCCCGACTTGTCCCGACTTTGCTCGACTGCCGCTCGCTGCCGCTCGGGTCTGGGTCCGTATGACAGCGCAAGCACGACAAACGTCTGCGGGACGAGACGAGACGAGACGAGACGAGACGACTAAGGAATAAATTCGTGGTTACAAATCAAATTTGGAACTCTACACTCCTACACAACAATAGGCGGTACGTATTTCAGAATTCACCTGCCGATTCGTACTGTTTTGTCGTTTTCAAAGTCTTCTTGGCAAACGTGGTTAGCACATTCTCCCTCAAACTGAGTTAATTACTGCATTTTCGTACCATTACAGTAGTTTAAAAGGCTTAAGGAAGCATCTTTGTCACAACAGAAAGGTAGTTTGAAAATTGGGCTGGCGACATAACAAAAAACATAACAGGAAGGGAGCCAACAGCACCCGGGTTTCCCAGGCGGTCACCCATCCAAGTACTAGCCGGGCCCGATGATGCTTAACTTCGGTGATCGGACGAGAACCGGTGTATTCATCATGGTATGGCCGTTGGCCCTCATCTAATGTAGGAGCACGGCAGAATTCGCGTTCGGCTTTTCTCCCAACACACAAAATGTTAGTTTTCGGCCGCATTTGACGAAAGCGCTTCCTTCCGCAACCGCCAGTTCCTCGAGGACGGCGCGGGGAGGCGCGCCCGGCGTCCCAGCAGAGTGACGACCGAATTGGCGGGCGCACCGCCGCGTGTGTGAGACGCACTGCTGCTCGTTGCACCCCCTGTCATTCGCTGGGCGCGTGCAGCCTTCGACACTAGCGGAGGACGCATCTTGTCCCTGGTGTTCTGCGGAGGGCCTGTGCGGGGTGCGCCAGTGTCGTGCTGGAGGGCCCACTGGTAGCGATGTGGGCTTCCTCGCCTCGCCTCGCCTCACACCAGGTGTCTGCGTAGTTTGCAGTGCATTCGCACCATTCCTATCCCTGTCCCTGTCCCCGTCCCGACTTGTCCCGACTTTGCTCGACTGCCGCTCGCTGCCGCTCGGGTCGTGGTCCATATGACAGCGCAAGCACGACAAACGTCTGCGGGACGAGACGAGACGAGACGAGACGAGACGACTAAGGAATAAATTCGTGGCTACAAATCAAATTTGGAACTCTACACTCCTACACAACGATAGGCGGTGACGTATTTCAGAAATCACCTGCCGATTCGTACTGTTTTGTCGTTTTCAAAGTCTTCTTGGCAAACTTGGTTAGCACATTCTCCCTCAAACTGAGTTAATTACTGCATTTTCGTACCATTACAGTAGTTTAAAAGGCTTAAGGAAGCATCTTTGTCACAACAGAAAGGTAGTTTGAAAATTGGGCTGGCGACATAACAAAAAAAAAAAAAAACAGGAATGGAGCCAACAGCACCCGGGTTTCCCAGGCGGTCACCCATCCAAGTACTAGCCGGGCCCGATGATGCTTAACTTCGGTGATCGGACGAGAACCGGTGTATTCATCATGGTATGGCCGTTGGCCCTCATCTAATGTAGGAGCACGGCAGAATTCGCGTTCGGCTTTTCTCCCAACACACAAAATGTTAGTTTTCGGCCGCATTTGACGAAAGCGCTTCCTTCCGCAACCGCCAGTTCCTCGAGGACGGCGCGGGGAGGCGCGCCCGGCGTCCCAGCAGAGTGACGACCGAATTGGCGGGCGCACCGCCGCGTGTGTGAGACGCACTGCTGCTCGTTGCACCCCCTGTCATTCGCTGGGCGCGTGCAGCCTTCGACACTAGCGGAGGACGCATCTTGTCCCTGGTGTTCTGCGGAGGGCCTGTGCGGGGTGCGCCAGTGTCGTGCTGGAGGGCCCACTGGTAGCGATGTGGGCTTCCTCGCCTCGCCTCGCCTCACACCAGGTGTCTGCGTAGTTTGCAGTGCATTCGCACCATTCGTATCCCTGTCCCTGTCCCCGTCCCGACTTGTCCCGACTTTGCTCGACTGCCGCTCGCTGCCGCTCGGGTCGTGGTCCATATGACAGCGCAAGCACGACAAACGTCTGCGGGACGAGACGAGACGAGACGAGACGACTAAGGAATAAATTCGTGGTTACAAATCAAATTTGGAACTCTACACTCCTACACAACAATAGGCGGTGACGTATTTCAGAAATCACCTGCCGATTCGTACTGTTTTGTCGTTTTCAAAGTCTTCTTGGCAAACTTGGTTAGCACATTCTCCCTCAAACTGAGTTAATTACTGCATTTTCGTACCATTACAGTAGTTTAAAAGGCTTAAGGAAGCATCTTTGTCACAACAGAAAGGTAGTTTGAAAATTGGGCTGGCGAAATAACAAAAAAAAAAAAAAAACAGGAATGGAGCCAACAGCACCCGGGTTTCCCAGGCGGTCACCCATCCAAGTACTAGCCGGGCCCGATGATGCTTAACTTCGGTGATCGGACGAGAACCGGTGTATTCATCATGGTATGGCCGTTGGCGCTCATCTAATGTAGGAGCACGGCAGAATTCGCGTTCCGCTTTTCTCCCAACACACAAAATGTTAGTTTTCGGCCGCATTTGACGAAAGCGCTTCCTTCCGCAACCGCCAGTTCCCCGAGGACGGCGCGGGGAGGCGCGCCCGGCGTCCCAGCAGAGTGACGCCGCTTTCACACTATACGGTTTTGACCGTACGGCAAAAAGCCGTACGGCTGTAGGTGTGAAGAAATGTATGGCGCCTTTCACATTATACGGCGACGGCAAAATGCCGCTGCCGTGCCGTGCTGCAGCCGTGTCTTGCCACTACAACAGACGGTCGCCGTACGGCAAGTTCGACAACAGTGGCCTACGTGACTAAGTGCATGCTTTCACACTGGACGGTTTTGAGCCGTACGGCGTCGACTAGTTCGTTGTAGTGTCGTTTTATTCATTTGTGTTTATTCTTGTTTACTGAAAAGTGTAGAAGAATGGATGAAATTGATACTGAACTTTTGATAACCTTGGTGGAAGTAAGACCTGTTCTGTGGGACAAAACTCTAGATGCGTATAGAGATCGTATTGCTACAAAGAATGCTTGGCGGGAAGTTTGCGTAGCACTGAAGCAAGATTTTGATGAGATGGAAGACAAAGATAAAAATGCGTTTGGTAAGTATTTATTTAATATATTAATATTACATTTAATACGTTTTAAACAGTTTTTATTTAACGTTATAAATTTTATTCTAAAAGTAAATCGTTTGTTTATAAGTAAATTACTGCTACCAGTCACGTTTTTTTTGTTTTGTTTATATTTTGCACGACGCGTTTCGGGAAATAATTCCCATCCTTAAGTGCGTTTTTCTCTAAGTTTTCATCATGTGTGGTGTCTTTTTATGTGTCAGGTCTTGCATTCTGTTTTCTTTACTGTAATTTATAAGAGAAACACGCACAAGACCTCACAAATAAAAAAACACTACACATAATGAAAACTTAGAGAAAAAAACGCACTTGAAGATCGGAATTATTTCCCGAAACGCGTCGTACAAAATATAAACAAAACGATTAAAAACGTGAGTGGTAGCAGTAATTTATTTATAAAGAAAACTATTTACTATACAGTCGCAGGCTTTCACAAACAATCTACAAAAAGGAAAAGGCTTGTTAATTTATATCTTTGACATCTGCCATGACACGCTTCCAGCATTTGTCATAAAATATTTACAAAGAGTGTTCCTTATGGCGTTGGCTGTCAGTCCTCCTCTTATGTTGGCATCTTGGGCTAAGTCTTCCAAACCAGTGAAGGATGTGGTGTCTTCAATTATAAATCCATCTCTCTGACGTACAAAATTGTGTAAAACAATGCAAGCTTTAACCATTTTTACTGCAAAATCTGGATGAACATTTAAAGGTCGGTGAAACAACCGCCACTTATTGGTGAGGATGCCAAAAGCACATTCCACATACCTCCTTGCTCTGCACAAACGGTAATTAAATACACGTTTCTCAACTGTCAAGTTTGTTCCCCCAAAAGGCCGGAGCAAATGCGTGTGTAGGCCAAATGCTGCGTCTCCCACGAAGAAGTAGGGTACTTTTGGACCTTCCGTACCAGGCAGACATTGGACGTCTGGAAATTCCAGGGAATTACTTTCTATTGACTTCCATAAACTGGACCGTCTGAACACTGAAGAGTCACAGTCTTTGCCATAACTTCCTACGTCGACATAAATGAACCTGTAGTTGGAATCCGCTACAGCCATCAGAACCACAGAAAAGTATTCTTTGTAATTGAAGTACATTGATCCGCTATTAAATGGGGCAGTAAGACGGATATGTTTTCCATCCACCGCTCCTAAGCAGTGGGGGAAATTAGCAGTACGTTCAAATCCAGCCGCTATTGATTCCCATACCTCTTTGGTCGGTCTTTGTATACATTCTTCCCGCAGTGATGACCAAATTGCTGTGCATACATCATTAACCACTTTACTTGCTGTAGAAATCCCAATTCTGTACTGGAAATGTAAGTCAGTGAAGGAACAACCGCTTGCCAGATACCTGAACAAAACGAAAAAAAATCAGTGACATTTAGTTTGCAGTGGACATTTTTTGTTACAGTTTTGCTTTTTTCTATACAAAATTAAAATGTTTTCATACAGTTTTGTTTCCTTTTGATGTAGGTATAGAAGTAATACGGAGGTGGACCAATCTACGAGACTCCTTTGTGAAGTCAAACATAAAAATTCAAGCTGCGAAAAAAAGTGGCTCAGCAGCAAAGAAAAAGAAAAAGTATGTATATTCTGATCAGCTGCAGTTTCTAAAAAAGCTGTATGATGCTCGAGAGACGGAGGACAGTTTTCAATCGGAACGCACCGCCAGACTGGAAGAAGATATAGAAACGCAGGGCTCCGTCGAAAATACTGAGAATGTTTCTGGGCCATTTGATACAGCACCCACACAACAAACATCCAAAAGCGAGTGCCATACAAACAGAAAACATAGAAAACCTGATGCAATCGAAATGAAAATATTACGAGCTCTGGAAGAAGACAAACCTTGCAGCAAAATGTCATTTTTACTTAGTCTGAAGCCTCATCTGGAAAAATTTGATGAACAGGATTATCTTCAGTTTCAGATGGGAGTCCTCAAAGTTATAGAAAATATATATGAAAGGAGAAATATATTGACAGCTCAACCTCCTCCATTTACCCATTACACACCTCCCATGCCCTATAATAATAGATTTCAAGCTTATTCTTATTCACCTATGGAAAATGCTGCTCCAATATCCTCTTACCATACGCATCAGATTCGTCCTCCTCCAGCTGCACCAAACCCAACTACTTTTCTCGAACAACCATTACAGACTTCTCAAGGTCGCAGTTCTTATCAACGAATTAATAAAGTGCCACCACCATACCCTTCGCCTTCCACAAGTAGCCATGAAGGCCCACCATCAACAACGCAGTTCTACAACGTTTTTGCAGAGAGCCTGTCGCCACAAAGTGACAGTACAGTCAGTCCTGCTACAAACTCTTTGGTTTCAACTGCTGATATTGATATTGACTTTTCTACTTCATAATCTGAGCGTAATAAAAATGTAAAACACAAATAAATAAGTAAATAAACAGAACTAGTTTTTATGTATTAAATTACCTTAACGTGATAGCCAGCATTTGAACAGGTTGGATGCAATTGCGGAATTGTGTGTTTTGTCGTTGTAACACATCCTTTAGTTTTCTATGTAATTCGTCAAACGAGGTAATAGACATTCGGAAATAGTTAAAGAATTTATTTCCGTCGTTCCTCAAATCTTCAAAGAGTGTATAAAATAAACCCACTTCGTCTCTTCTCTGGTTAATGGGGTGTACCCACAAAAGACGACCTTTTCTTTTGCGGCGACGATGAAGCAACCACAAAGCAACAACTCGTTTACGGTTCATCTTGATACACACATTAAGCAAACTGAATAGACACCAACAACTGGTCACGTCAAAAAGCCGTGTAATGTGAAAGCAACACAGGCACGGCTAAAACTCGTACGGCTTTTTGCCGTACGGTCAAAACCGTATAGTGTGAAAGCGGCGTGACGGCCGAATTGGCGGGCGCACCGCCGCGTGTGTGAGACGCACTGCTGCTCGTTGCACCCCCTGTCATTCGCTGGGCGCGTGCAGCCTTCGACACTAGCGGAGGACGCATCTTGTCCCTGGTGCTCAGCGGAGGGCCTGTGCGGGGTGCGCCAGTGTCGTGCTGGAGGGCCCACTGGTAGCGATGTGGGCTTCCTCGCCTCGCCTCGCCTCACACCAGGTGTCTGCGTAGTTTGCAGTGCATTCGCACCATTCCTATCCCTGTACCTGTCCCCGTCCCGACTTGTCCCGACTTTGCTCGACTGCCGCTCGCTGCCGCTCGGGTCGTGGTCCATATGACAGAGCAAGCACGACAAACGTCTGCGGGACGAGACGAGACGAGACGAGACGAGACGACTAAGGAATAAATTCGTGGTTACAAATCAAATTTGGAACTCTACACTCCTACACAACAATAGGCGGTACGTATTTCAGAATTCACCTGCCGATTCGTACTGTTTTGTCGTTTTCAAAGTCTTCTTGGCAAACGTGGTTAGCACATTCTCCCTCAAACTGAGTTAATTACTGCATTTTCGTACCATTACAGTAGTTTAAAAGGCTTAAGGAAGCATCTTTGTCACAACAGAAAGGTAGTTTGAAAATTGGGCTGGCGACATAACAAAAAACATAACAGGAAGGGAGCCAACAGCACCCGGGTTTCCCAGGCGGTCACCCATCCAAGTACTAGCCGGGCCCGATGATGCTTAACTTCGGTGATCGGACGAGAACCGGTGTATTCATCATGGTATGGCCGTTGGCGCTCATCTAATGTAGGAGCACGGCAGAATTCGCGTTCGGCTTTTCTCCCAACACACAAAATGTTAGTTTTCGGCCGCATTTGACGAAAGCGCTTCCTTCCGCAACCGCCAGTTCCTCGAGGACGGCGCGGGGAGGCGCGCCCGGCGTCCCAGCAGAGTGACGGCCGAATTGGCGGGCGCACCGCCGCGTGTGTGAGACGCACTGCTGCTCGTTGCACCCCCTGTCATTCGCTGGGCGCGTGCAGCCTTCGACACTAGCGGAGGACGCATCTTGTCCCTGGTGCTCAGCGGAGGGCCTGTGCGGGGTGCGCCAGTGTCGTGCTGGAGGGCCCACTGGTAGCGATGTGGGCTTCCTCGCCTCGCCTCGCCTCACACCAGGTGTCTGCGTAGTTTGCAGTGCATTCGCACCATTCCTATCCCTGTACCTGTCCCCGTCCCGACTTGTCCCGACTTTGCTCGACTGCCGCTCGCTGCCGCTCGGGTCTGGGTCCGTATGACAGCGCAAGCACGACAAACGTCTGCGGGACGAGACGAGACGAGACGAGACGAGACGACTAAGGAATAAATTCGTGGTTACAAATCAAATTTGGAACTCTACACTCCTACACAACAATAGGCGGTACGTATTTCAGAATTCACCTGCCGATTCGTACTGTTTTGTCGTTTTCAAAGTCTTCTTGGCAAACGTGGTTAGCACATTCTCCCTCAAACTGAGTTAATTACTGCATTTTCGTACCATTACAGTAGTTTAAAAGGCTTAAGGAAGCATCTTTGTCACAACAGAAAGGTAGTTTGAAAATTGGGCTGGCGACATAACAAAAAACATAACAGGAAGGGAGCCAACAGCACCCGGGTTTCCCAGGCGGTCACCCATCCAAGTACTAGCCGGGCCCGATGATGCTTAACTTCGGTGATCGGACGAGAACCGGTGTATTCATCATGGTATGGCCGTTGGCCCTCATCTAATGTAGGAGCACGGCAGAATTCGCGTTCGGCTTTTCTCCCAACACACAAAATGTTAGTTTTCGGCCGCATTTGACGAAAGCGCTTCCTTCCGCAACCGCCAGTTCCTCGAGGACGGCGCGGGGAGGCGCGCCCGGCGTCCCAGCAGAGTGACGACCGAATTGGCGGGCGCACCGCCGCGTGTGTGAGACGCACTGCTGCTCGTTGCACCCCCTGTCATTCGCTGGGCGCGTGCAGCCTTCGACACTAGCGGAGGACGCATCTTGTCCCTGGTGTTCTGCGGAGGGCCTGTGCGGGGTGCGCCAGTGTCGTGCTGGAGGGCCCACTGGTAGCGATGTGGGCTTCCTCGCCTCGCCTCGCCTCACACCAGGTGTCTGCGTAGTTTGCAGTGCATTCGCACCATTCGTATCCCTGTCCCTGTCCCCGTCCCGACTTGTCCCGACTTTGCTCGACTGCCGCTCGCTGCCGCTCGGGTCGTGGTCCATATGACAGCGCAAGCACGACAAACGTCTGCGGGACGAGACGAGACGAGACGAGACGACTAAGGAATAAATTCGTGGTTACAAATCAAATTTGGAACTCTACACTCCTACACAACAATAGGCGGTGACGTATTTCAGAAATCACCTGCCGATTCGTACTGTTTTGTCGTTTTCAAAGTCTTCTTGGCAAACTTGGTTAGCACATTCTCCCTCAAACTGAGTTAATTACTGCATTTTCGTACCATTACAGTAGTTTAAAAGGCTTAAGGAAGCATCTTTGTCACAACAGAAAGGTAGTTTGAAAATTGGGCTGGCGACATAACAAAAAAAAAAAAAAAAACAGGAATGGAGCCAACAGCACCCGGGTTTCCCAGGCGGTCACCCATCCAAGTACTAGCCGGGCCCGATGATGCTTAACTTCGGTGATCGGACGAGAACCGGTGTATTCATCATGGTATGGCCGTTGGCGCTCATCTAATGTAGGAGCACGGCAGAATTCGCGTTCCGCTTTTCTCCCAACACACAAAATGTTAGTTTTCGGCCGCATTTGACGAAAGCGCTTCCTTCCGCAACCGCCAGTTCCTCGAGGACGGCGCGGGGAGGCGCGCCCGGCGTCCCAGCAGAGTGACGGCCGAATTGGCGGGCGCACCGCCGCGTGTGTGAGACGCACTGCTGCTCGTTGCACCCCCTGTCATCCGCTGGGCGCGTGCAGCCTTCGACACTAGCGGAGGACGCATCTTGTCCCTGGTGTTCTGCGGAGGGCCTGTGCGGGGTGCGCCAGTGTCGTGCTGGAGGGCCCACTGGTAGCGATGTGGGCTTCCTCGCCTCGCCTCGCCTCACACCAGGTGTCTGCGTAGTTTGCAGTGCATTCGCACCATTCGTATCCCTGTCCCTGTCCCCGTCCCGACTTGTCCCGACTTTGCTCGACTGCCGCTCGCTGCCGCTCGGGTCGTGGTCCATATGACAGCGCAAGCACGACAAACGTCTGCGGGACGAGACGAGACGAGACGAGACGACTAAGGAATAAATTCGTGGTTACAAATCAAATTTGGAACTCTACACTCCTACACAACAATAGGCGGTGACGTATTTCAGAAATCACCTGCCGATTCGTACTGTTTTGTCGTTTTCAAAGTCTTCTTGGCAAACTTGGTTAGCACATTCTCCCTCAAACTGAGTTAATTACTGCATTTTCGTACCATTACAGTAGTTTAAAAGGCTTAAGGAAGCATCTTTGTCACAACAGAAAGGGCCGGCCGAAGTGGCCGTGCGGTTAAAGGCGCTGCAGTCTGGAACCGCAAGACCGCTATGGTCGCAGGTTCGAATCCTGCCTCGGGCATGGATGTTTGTGATGTCCTTAGGTTAGTTAGGTTTAAGTAGTTCTAAGTTCTAGGGGACTAATGACCTCAGCAGTTGAGTCCCATAGTGCTCAGAGCCATTTGAACCACAACAGAAAGGTAGTTTGAAAATTGGGCTGGCGACATAACAAAAAAAAAAAAAAACAGGAATGGAGCCAACAGCACCCGGGTTTCCCAGGCGGTCACCCATCCAAGTACTAGCCGGGCCCGATGATGCTTAACTTCGGTGATCGGACGAGAACCGGTGTATTCATCATGGTATGGCCGTTGGCGCTCATCTAATGTAGGAGCACGGCAGAATTCGCGTTCCGCTTTTCTCCCAACACACAAAATGTTAGTTTTCGGCCGCATTTGACGAAAGCGCTTCCTTCCGCAACCGCCAGTTCCCCGAGGACGGCGCGGGGAGGCGCGCCCGGCGTCCCAGCAGAGTGACGGCCGAATTGGCGGGCGCACCGCCGCGTGTGTGAGACGCACTGCTGCTCGTTGCACCCCCTGTCATTCGCTGGGCGCGTGCAGCCTTCGACACTAGCGGAGGACGCATCTTGTCCCTGGTGCTCAGCGGAGGGCCTGTGCGGGGTGCGCCAGTGTCGTGCTGGAGGGCCCACTGGTAGCGATGTGGGCTTCCTCGCCTCGCCTCGCCTCACACCAGGTGTCTGCGTAGTTTGCAGTGCATTCGCACCATTCCTATCCCTGTACCTGTCCCCGTCCCGACTTGTCCCGACTTTGCTCGACTGCCGCTCGCTGCCGCTCGGGTCGTGGTCCATATGACAGAGCAAGCACGACAAACGTCTGCGGGACGAGACGAGACGAGACGAGACGAGACGACTAAGGAATAAATTCGTGGTTACAAATCTAATTTGGAACTCTACACTCCTACACAACAATAGGCGGTACGTATTTCAGAATTCACCTGCCGATTCGTACTGTTTTGTCGTTTTCAAAGTCTTCTTGGCAAACGTGGTTAGCACATTCTCCCTCAAACTGAGTTAATTACTGCATTTTCGTACCATTACAGTAGTTTAAAAGGCTTAAGGAAGCATCTTTGTCACAACAGAAAGGTAGTTTGAAAATTGGGCTGGCGACATAACAAAAAACATAACAGGAAGGGAGCCAACAGCACCCGGGTTTCCCAGGCGGTCACCCATCCAAGTACTAGCCGGGCCCGATGATGCTTAACTTCGGTGATCGGACGAGAACCGGTGTATTCATCATGGTATGGCCGTTGGCGCTCATCTAATGTAGGAGCACGGCAGAATTCGCGTTCGGCTTTTCTCCCAACACACAAAATGTTAGTTTTCGGCCGCATTTGACGAAAGCGCTTCCTTCCGCAACCGCCAGTTCCTCGAGGACGGCGCGGGGAGGCGCGCCCGGCGTCCCAGCAGAGTGACGGCCGAATTGGCGGGCGCACCGCCGCGTGTGTGAGACGCACTGCTGCTCGTTGCACCCCCTGTCATTCGCTGGGCGCGTGCAGCCTTCGACACTAGCGGAGGACGCATCTTGTCCCTGGTGCTCAGCGGAGGGCCTGTGCGGGGTGCGCCAGTGTCGTGCTGGAGGGCCCACTGGTAGCGATGTGGGCTTCCTCGCCTCGCCTCGCCTCACACCAGGTGTCTGCGTAGTTTGCAGTGCATTCGCACCATTCCTATCCCTGTACCTGTCCCCGTCCCGACTTGTCCCGACTTTGCTCGACTGCCGCTCGCTGCCGCTCGGGTCTGGGTCCGTATGACAGCGCAAGCACGACAAACGTCTGCGGGACGAGACGAGACGAGACGAGACGAGACGACTAAGGAATAAATTCGTGGTTACAAATCAAATTTGGAACTCTACACTCCTACACAACAATAGGCGGTACGTATTTCAGAATTCACCTGCCGATTCGTACTGTTTTGTCGTTTTCAAAGTCTTCTTGGCAAACGTGGTTAGCACATTCTCCCTCAAACTGAGTTAATTACTGCATTTTCGTACCATTACAGTAGTTTAAAAGGCTTAAGGAAGCATCTTTGTCACAACAGAAAGGTAGTTTGAAAATTGGGCTGGCGACATAACAAAAAACATAACAGGAAGGGAGCCAACAGCACCCGGGTTTCCCAGGCGGTCACCCATCCAAGTACTAGCCGGGCCCGATGATGCTTAACTTCGGTGATCGGACGAGAACCGGTGTATTCATCATGGTATGGCCGTTGGCGCTCATCTAATGTAGGAGCACGGCAGAATTCGCGTTCGGCTTTTCTCCCAACACACAAAATGTTAGTTTTCGGCCGCATTTGACGAAAGCGCTTCCTTCCGCAACCGCCAGTTCCTCGAGGACGGCGCGGGGAGGCGCGCCCGGCGTCCCAGCAGAGTGACGGCCGAATTGGCGGGCGCACCGCCGCGTGTGTGAGACGCACTGCTGCTCGTTGCACCCCCTGTCATTCGCTGGGCGCGTGCAGCCTTCGACACTAGCGGAGGACGCATCTTGTCCCTGGTGCTCAGCGGAGGGCCTGTGCGGGGTGCGCCAGTGTCGTGCTGGAGGGCCCACTGGTAGCGATGTGGGCTTCCTCGCCTCGCCTCGCCTCACACCAGGTGTCTGCGTAGTTTGCAGTGCATTCGCACCATTCCTATCCCTGTACCTGTCCCCGTCCCGACTTGTCCCGACTTTGCTCGACTGCCGCTCGCTGCCGCTCGGGTCTGGATCCGTATGACAGCGCAAGCACGACAAACGTCTGCGGGACGAGACGAGACGAGACGAGACGAGACGACTAAGGAATAAATTCGTGGTTACAAATCAAATTTGGAACTCTACACTCCTACACAACAATAGGCGGTACGTATTTCAGAATTCACCTGCCGATTCGTACTGTTTTGTCGTTTTCAAAGTCTTCTTGGCAAACGTGGTTAGCACATTCTCCCTCAAACTGAGTTAATTACTGCATTTTCGTACCATTACAGTAGTTTAAAAGGCTTAAGGAAGCATCTTTGTCACAACAGAAAGGTAGTTTGAAAATTGGGCTGGCGACATAACAAAAAACATAACAGGAAGGGAGCCAACAGCACCCGGGTTTCCCAGGCGGTCACCCATCCAAGTACTAGCCGGGCCCGATGATGCTTAACTTCGGTGATCGGACGAGAACCGGTGTATTCATCATGGTATGGCCGTTGGCGCTCATCTAATGTAGGAGCACGGCAGAATTCGCGTTCGGCTTTTCTCCCAACACACAAAATGTTAGTTTTCGGCCGCATTTGACGAAAGCGCTTCCTTCCGCAACCGCCAGTTCCTCGAGGACGGCGCGGGGAGGCGCGCCCGGCGTCCCAGCAGAGTGACGGCCGAATTGGCGGGCGCACCGCCGCGTGTGTGAGACGCACTGCTGCTCGTTGCACCCCCTGTCATTCGCTGGGCGCGTGCAGCCTTCGACACTAGCGGAGGACGCATCTTGTCCCTGGTGCTCAGCGGAGGGCCTGTGCGGGGTGCGCCAGTGTCGTGCTGGAGGGCCCACTGGTAGCGATGTGGGCTTCCTCGCCTCGCCTCGCCTCACACCAGGTGTCTGCGTAGTTTGCAGTGCATTCGCACCATTCCTATCCCTGTACCTGTCCCCGTCCCGACTTGTCCCGACTTTGCTCGACTGCCGCTCGCTGCCGCTCGGGTCTGGGTCCGTATGACAGCGCAAGCACGACAAACGTCTGCGGGACGAGACGAGACGAGACGAGACGAGACGACTAAGGAATAAATTCGTGGTTACAAATCAAATTTGGAACTCTACACTCCTACACAACAATAGGCGGTACGTATTTCAGAATTCACCTGCCGATTCGTACTGTTTTGTCGTTTTCAAAGTCTTCTTGGCAAACGTGGTTAGCACATTCTCCCTCAAACTGAGTTAATTACTGCATTTTCGTACCATTACAGTAGTTTAAAAGGCTTAAGGAAGCATCTTTGTCACAACAGAAAGGTAGTTTGAAAATTGGGCTGGCGACATAACAAAAAACATAACAGGAAGGGAGCCAACAGCACCCGGGTTTCCCAGGCGGTCACCCATCCAAGTACTAGCCGGGCCCGATGATGCTCAACTTCGGTGATCGGACGAGAACCGGTGTATTCATCATGGTATGGCCGTTGGCCCTCATCTAATGTAGGAGCACGGCAGAATTCGCGTTCGGCTTTTCTCCCAACACACAAAATGTTAGTTTTCGGCCGCATTTGACGAAAGCGCTTCCTTCCGCAACCGCCAGTTCCTCGAGGACGGCGCGGGGAGGCGCGCCCGGCGTCCCAGCAGAGTGACGACCGAATTGGCGGGCGCACCGCCGCGTGTGTGAGACGCACTGCTGCTCGTTGCACCCCCTGTCATTCGCTGGGCGCGTGCAGCCTTCGACACTAGCGGAGGACGCATCTTGTCCCTGGTGTTCTGCGGAGGGCCTGTGCGGGGTGCGCCAGTGTCGTGCTGGAGGGCCCACTGGTAGCGATGTGGGCTTCCTCGCCTCGCCTCGCCTCACACCAGGTGTCTGCGTAGTTTGCAGTGCATTCGCACCATTCCTATCCCTGTCCCTGTCCCCGTCCCGACTTGTCCCGACTTTGCTCGACTGCCGCTCGCTGCCGCTCGGGTCGTGGTCCATATGACAGCGCAAGCACGACAAACGTCTGCGGGACGAGACGAGACGAGACGAGACGAGACGACTAAGGAATAAATTCGTGGCTACAAATCAAATTTGGAACTCTACACTCCTACACAACGATAGGCGGTGACGTATTTCAGAAATCACCTGCCGATTCGTACTGTTTTGTCGTTTTCAAAGTCTTCTTGGCAAACTTGGTTAGCACATTCTCCCTCAAACTGAGTTAATTACTGCATTTTCGTACCATTACAGTAGTTTAAAAGGCTTAAGGAAGCATCTTTGTCACAACAGAAAGGTAGTTTGAAAATTGGGCTGGCGACATAACAAAAAAAAAAAAAAAACAGGAATGGAGCCAACAGCACCCGGGTTTCCCAGGCGGTCACCCATCCAAGTACTAGCCGGGCCCGATGATGCTTAACTTCGGTGATCGGACGAGAACCGGTGTATTCATCATGGTATGGCCGTTGGCCCTCATCTAATGTAGGAGCACGGCAGAATTCGCGTTCGGCTTTTCTCCCAACACACAAAATGTTAGTTTTCGGCCGCATTTGACGAAAGCGCTTCCTTCCGCAACCGCCAGTTCCTCGAGGACGGCGCGGGGAGGCGCGCCCGGCGTCCCAGCAGAGTGACGACCGAATTGGCGGGCGCACCGCCGCGTGTGTGAGACGCACTGCTGCTCGTTGCACCCCCTGTCATTCGCTGGGCGCGTGCAGCCTTCGACACTAGCGGAGGACGCATCTTGTCCCTGGTGTTCTGCGGAGGGCCTGTGCGGGGTGCGCCAGTGTCGTGCTGGAGGGCCCACTGGTAGCGATGTGGGCTTCCTCGCCTCGCCTCGCCTCACACCAGGTGTCTGCGTAGTTTGCAGTGCATTCGCACCATTCGTATCCCTGTCCCTGTCCCCGTCCCGACTTGTCCCGACTTTGCTCGACTGCCGCTCGCTGCCGCTCGGGTCGTGGTCCATATGACAGCGCAAGCACGACAAACGTCTGCGGGACGAGACGAGACGAGACGAGACGACTAAGGAATAAATTCGTGGTTACAAATCAAATTTGGAACTCTACACTCCTACACAACAATAGGCGGTGACGTATTTCAGAAATCACCTGCCGATTCGTACTGTTTTGTCGTTTTCAAAGTCTTCTTGGCAAACTTGGTTAGCACATTCTCCCTCAAACTGAGTTAATTACTGCATTTTCGTACCATTACAGTAGTTTAAAAGGCTTAAGGAAGCATCTTTGTCACAACAGAAAGGTAGTTTGAAAATTGGGCTGGCGACATAACAAAAAAAAAAAAAAACAGGAATGGAGCCAACAGCACCCGGGTTTCCCAGGCGGTCACCCATCCAAGTACTAGCCGGGCCCGATGATGCTTAACTTCGGTGATCGGACGAGAACCGGTGTATTCATCATGGTATGGCCGTTGGCGCTCATCTAATGTAGGAGCACGGCAGAATTCGCGTTCCGCTTTTCTCCCAACACACAAAATGTTAGTTTTCGGCCGCATTTGACGAAAGCGCTTCCTTCCGCAACCGCCAGTTCCTCGAGGACGGCGCGGGGAGGCGCGCCCGGCGTCCCAGCAGAGTGACGGCCGAATTGGCGGGCGCACCGCCGCGTGTGTGAGACGCACTGCTGCTCGTTGCACCCCCTGTCTTCCGCTGGGCGCGTGCAGCCTTCGACACTAGCGGAGGACGCATCTTGTCCCTGGTGTTCTGCGGAGGGCCTGTGCGGGGTGCGCCAGTGTCGTGCTGGAGGGCCCACTGGTAGCGATGTGGGCTTCCTCGCCTCGCCTCGCCTCACACCAGGTGTCTGCGTAGTTTGCAGTGCATTCGCACCATTCCTATCCCTGTACCTGTCCCCGTCCCGACTTGTCCCGACTTTGCTCGACTGCCGCTCGCTGCCGCTCGGGTCTGGGTCCGTATGACAGCGCAAGCACGACAAACGTCTGCGGGACGAGACGAGACGAGACGAGACGAGACGACTAAGGAATAAATTCGTGGTTACAAATCAAATTTGGAACTCTACACTCCTACACAACAATAGGCGGTACGTATTTCAGAATTCACCTGCCGATTCGTACTGTTTTGTCGTTTTCAAAGTCTTCTTGGCAAACGTGGTTAGCACATTCTCCCTCAAACTGAGTTAATTACTGCATTTTCGTACCATTACAGTAGTTTAAAAGGCTTAAGGAAGCATCTTTGTCACAACAGAAAGGTAGTTTGAAAATTGGGCTGGCGACATAACAAAAAACATAACAGGAAGGGAGCCAACAGCACCCGGGTTTCCCAGGCGGTCACCCATCCAAGTACTAGCCGGGCCCGATGATGCTTAACTTCGGTGATCGGACGAGAACCGGTGTATTCATCATGGTATGGCCGTTGGCCCTCATCTAATGTAGGAGCACGGCAGAATTCGCGTTCGGCTTTTCTCCCAACACACAAAATGTTAGTTTTCGGCCGCATTTGACGAAAGCGCTTCCTTCCGCAACCGCCAGTTCCTCGAGGACGGCGCGGGGAGGCGCGCCCGGCGTCCCAGCAGAGTGACGACCGAATTGGCGGGCGCACCGCCGCGTGTGTGAGACGCACTGCTGCTCGTTGCACCCCCTGTCATTCGCTGGGCGCGTGCAGCCTTCGACACTAGCGGAGGACGCATCTTGTCCCTGGTGTTCTGCGGAGGGCCTGTGCGGGGTGCGCCAGTGTCGTGCTGGAGGGCCCACTGGTAGCGATGTGGGCTTCCTCGCCTCGCCTCGCCTCACACCAGGTGTCTGCGTAGTTTGCAGTGCATTCGCACCATTCCTATCCCTGTCCCTGTCCCCGTCCCGACTTGTCCCGACTTTGCTCGACTGCCGCTCGCTGCCGCTCGGGTCGTGGTCCATATGACAGCGCAAGCACGACAAACGTCTGCGGGACGAGACGAGACGAGACGAGACGACTAAGGAATAAATTCGTGGTTACAAATCAAATTTGGAACTCTACACTCCTACACAACAATAGGCGGTGACGTATTTCAGAAATCACCTGCCGATTCGTACTGTTTTGTCGTTTTCAAAGTCTTCTTGGCAAACTTGGTTAGCACATTCTCCCTCAAACTGAGTTAATTACTGCATTTTCGTACCATTACAGTAGTTTAAAAGGCTTAAGGAAGCATCTTTGTCACAACAGAAAGGTAGTTTGAAAATTGGGCTGGCGACATAACAAAAAAAAAAAAAAACAGGAATGGAGCCAACAGCACCCGGGTTTCCCAGGCGGTCACCCATCCAAGTACTAGCCGGGCCCGATGATGCTTAACTTCGGTGATCGGACGAGAACCGGTGTATTCATCATGGTATGGCCGTTGGCGCTCATCTAATGTAGGAGCACGGCAGAATTCGCGTTCCGCTTTTCTCCCAACACACAAAATGTTAGTTTTCGGCCGCATTTGACGAAAGCGCTTCCTTCCGCAACCGCCAGTTCCTCGAGGACGGCGCGGGGAGGCGCGCCCGGCGTCCCAGCAGAGTGACGGCCGAATTGGCGGGCGCACCGCCGCGTGTGTGAGACGCACTGCTGCTCGTTGCACCCCCTGTCTTCCGCTGGGCGCGTGCAGCCTTCGACACTAGCGGAGGACGCATCTTGTCCCTGGTGTTCTGCGGAGGGCCTGTGCGGGGTGCGCCAGTGTCGTGCTGGAGGGCCCACTGGTAGCGATGTGGGCTTCCTCGCCTCGCCTCGCCTCACACCAGGTGTCTGCGTAGTTTGCAGTGCATTCGCACCATTCCTATCCCTGTACCTGTCCCCGTCCCGACTTGTCCCGACTTTGCTCGACTGCCGCTCGCTGCCGCTCGGGTCTGGGTCCGTATGACAGCGCAAGCACGACAAACGTCTGCGGGACGAGACGAGACGAGACGAGACGAGACGACTAAGGAATAAATTCGTGGTTACAAATCAAATTTGGAACTCTACACTCCTACACAACAATAGGCGGTACGTATTTCAGAATTCACCTGCCGATTCGTACTGTTTTGTCGTTTTCAAAGTCTTCTTGGCAAACGTGGTTAGCACATTCTCCCTCAAACTGAGTTAATTACTGCATTTTCGTACCATTACAGTAGTTTAAAAGGCTTAAGGAAGCATCTTTGTCACAACAGAAAGGTAGTTTGAAAATTGGGCTGGCGACATAACAAAAAACATAACAGGAAGGGAGCCAACAGCACCCGGGTTTCCCAGGCGGTCACCCATCCAAGTACTAGCCGGGCCCGATGATGCTTAACTTCGGTGATCGGACGAGAACCGGTGTATTCATCATGGTATGGCCGTTGGCCCTCATCTAATGTAGGAGCACGGCAGAATTCGCGTTCGGCTTTTCTCCCAACACACAAAATGTTAGTTTTCGGCCGCATTTGACGAAAGCGCTTCCTTCCGCAACCGCCAGTTCCTCGAGGACGGCGCGGGGAGGCGCGCCCGGCGTCCCAGCAGAGTGACGAACGAATTGGCGGGCGCACCGCCGCGTGTGTGAGACGCACTGCTGCTCGTTGCACCCCCTGTCATTCGCTGGGCGCGTGCAGCCTTCGACACTAGCGGAGGACGCATCTTGTCCCTGGTGTTCTGCGGAGGGCCTGTGCGGGGTGCGCCAGTGTCGTGCTGGAGGGCCCACTGGTAGCGATGTGGGCTTCCTCGCCTCGCCTCGCCTCACACCAGGTGTCTGCGTAGTTTGCAGTGCATTCGCACCATTCCTATCCCTGTCCCTGTCCCCGTCCCGACTTGTCCCGACTTTGCTCGACTGCCGCTCGCTGCCGCTCGGGTCGTGGTCCATATGACAGCGCAAGCACGACAAACGTCTGCGGGACGAGACGAGACGAGACGAGACGAGACGACTAAGGAATAAATTCGTGGCTACAAATCAAATTTGGAACTCTACACTCCTACACAACGATAGGCGGTGACGTATTTCAGAAATCACCTGCCGATTCGTACTGTTTTGTCGTTTTCAAAGTCTTCTTGGCAAACTTGGTTAGCACATTCTCCCTCAAACTGAGTTAATTACTGCATTTTCGTACCATTACAGTAGTTTAAAAGGCTTAAGGGAGCATCTTTGTCACAACAGAAAGGTAGTTTGAAAATTGGGCTGGCGACATAACAAAAAAAAAAAAAACAGGAATGGAGCCAACAGCACCCGGGTTTCCCAGGCGGTCACCCATCCAAGTACTAGCCGGGCCCGATGATGCTTAACTTCGGTGATCGGACGAGAACCGGTGTATTCATCATGGTATGGCCGTTGGCCCTCATCTAATGTAGGAGCACGGCAGAATTCGCGTTCGGCTTTTCTCCCAACACACAAAATGTTAGTTTTCGGCCGCATTTGACGAAAGCGCTTCCTTCCGCAACCGCCAGTTCCTCGAGGACGGCGCGGGGAGGCGCGCCCGGCGTCCCAGCAGAGTGACGACCGAATTGGCGGGCGCACCGCCGCGTGTGTGAGACGCACTGCTGCTCGTTGCACCCCCTGTCATTCGCTGGGCGCGTGCAGCCTTCGACACTAGCGGAGGACGCATCTTGTCCCTGGTGTTCTGCGGAGGGCCTGTGCGGGGTGCGCCAGTGTCGTGCTGGAGGGCCCACTGGTAGCGATGTGGGCTTCCTCGCCTCGCCTCGCCTCACACCAGGTGTCTGCGTAGTTTGCAGTGCATTCGCACCATTCGTATCCCTGTCCCTGTCCCCGTCCCGACTTGTCCCGACTTTGCTCGACTGCCGCTCGCTGCCGCTCGGGTCGTGGTCCATATGACAGCGCAAGCACGACAAACGTCTGCGGGACGAGACGAGACGAGACGAGACGACTAAGGAATAAATTCGTGGTTACAAATCAAATTTGGAACTCTACACTCCTACACAACAATAGGCGGTGACGTATTTCAGAAATCACCTGCCGATTCGTACTGTTTTGTCGTTTTCAAAGTCTTCTTGGCAAACTTGGTTAGCACATTCTCCCTCAAACTGAGTTAATTACTGCATTTTCGTACCATTACAGTAGTTTAAAAGTCTTAAGGAAGCATCTTTGTCACAACAGAAAGGTAGTTTGAAAATTGGGCTGGCGACATAACAAAAAAAAAAAAAAACAGGAATGGAGCCAACAGCACCCGGGTTTCCCAGGCGGTCACCCATCCAAGTACTAGCCGGGCCCGATGATGCTTAACTTCGGTGATCGGACGAGAACCGGTGTATTCATCATGGTATGGCCGTTGGCGCTCATCTAATGTAGGAGCACGGCAGAATTCGCGTTCCGCTTTTCTCCCAACACACAAAATGTTAGTTTTCGGCCGCATTTGACGAAAGCGCTTCCTTCCGCAACCGCCAGTTCCCCGAGGACGGCGCGGGGAGGCGCGCCCGGCGTCCCAGCAGAGTGACGGCCGAATTGGCGGGCGCACCGCCGCGTGTGTGAGACGCACTGCTGCTCGTTGCACCCCCTGTCATTCGCTGGGCGCGTGCAGCCTTCGACACTAGCGGAGGACGCATCTTGTCCCTGGTGCTCAGCGGAGGGCCTGTGCGGGGTGCGCCAGTGTCGTGCTGGAGGGCCCACTGGTAGCGATGTGGGCTTCCTCGCCTCGCCTCGCCTCACACCAGGTGTCTGCGTAGTTTGCAGTGCATTCGCACCATTCCTATCCCTGTACCTGTCCCCGTCCCGACTTGTCCCGACTTTGCTCGACTGCCGCTCGCTGCCGCTCGGGTCGTGGTCCATATGACAGCGCAAGCACGACAAACGTCTGCGGGACGAGACGAGACGAGACGACTAAGGAATAAATTCGTGGTTACAAATCAAATTTGGAACTCTACACTCCTACACAACAATAGGCGGTACGTATTTCAGAATTCACCTGCCGATTCGTACTGTTTTGTCGTTTTCAAAGTCTTCTTGGCAAACGTGGTTAGCACATTCTCCCTCAAACTGAGTTAATTACTGCATTTTCGTACCATTACAGTAGTTTAGAAGGCTTAAGGAAGCATCTTTGTCACAACAGAAAGGTAGTTTGAAAATTGGGCTGGCGACATAACAAAAAACATAACAGGAAGGGAGCCAACAGCTCCCGGGTTTCCCAGGCGGTCACCCATCCAAGTACTAGCCGGGCCCGATGATGCTTAACTTCGGTGATCGGACGAGAACCGGTGTATTCATCATGGTATGGCCGTTGGCGCTCATCTAATGTAGGAGCACGGCAGAATTCGCGTTCGGCTTTTCTCCCAACACACAAAATGTTAGTTTTCGGCCGCATTTGACGAAAGCGCTTCCTTCCGCAACCGCCAGTTCCTCGAGGACGGCGCGGGGAGGCGCGCCCGGCGTCCCAGCAGAGTGACGGCCGAATTGGCGGGCGCACCGCCGCGTGTGTGAGACGCACTGCTGCTCGTTGCACCCCCTGTCATTCGCTGGGCGCGTGCAGCCTTCGACACTAGCGGAGGACGCATCTTGTCCCTGGTGTTCAGCGGAGGGCCTGTGCAGGGTGCGCCAGTGTCGTGCTGGAGGGCCCACTGATAGCGATGTGGGCTTCCTCGCCTCGCCTCGCCTCACACCAGGTGTCTGCGTAGTTTGCAGTGCATTCGCACTATTCCTATCCCTGTCCCTGTCCCCGTCCCGACTTGTCCCGACTTTGCTCGACTGCCGCTCGCTGCCGCTCGGGTCGTGGTCCATATGACAGCGCAAGCACGACAAACGTCTGCGGGACGAGACGAGACGAGACGAGACGAGACGACTAAGGAATAAATTCGTGGTTACAAATCAAATTTGGAACTCTACACTCCTACACAACAATAGGCGGTGACGTATTTCAGAAATCACCTGCCGATTCGTACTGTTTTGTCGTTTTCAAAGTCTTCTTGGCAAACTTGGTTAGCACATTCTCCCTCAAACTGAGTTAATTACTGCATTTTCGTACCATTACAGTAGTTTAAAAGGCTTAAGGAAGCATCTTTGTCACAACAGAAAGGTAGTTTGAAAATTGGGCTGGCGACATAACAAAAAACATAACAGGAAGGGAGCCAACAGCACCCGGGTTTGTCAGGCGGTCACCCATCCAAGTACTAGCCGGGCCCGATGATGCTTAACTTCGGTGATCGGACGAGAACCGGTGTATTCATCATGGTATGGCCGTTGGCGCTCATCTAATGTAGGAGCACGGCAGAATTCGCGTTCCGCTTTTCTCCCAACACACAAAATGTTAGTTTTCGGCCGCATTTGACGAAAGCGCTTCCTTCCGCAACCGCCAGTTCCTCGAGGACGGCGCGGGGAGGCGCGCCCGGCGTCCCAGCAGAGTGACGGCCGAATTGGCGGGCGCACCGCCGCGTGTGTGAGACGCACTGCTGCTCGTTGCACCCCCTGTCATTCGCTGGGCGCGTGCAGCCTTCGACACTAGCGGAGGACGCATCTTGTCCCTGGTGCTCAGCGGAGGGCCTGTGCGGGGTGCGCCAGTGTCGTGCTGGAGGGCCCACTGGTAGCGATGTGGGCTTCCTCGCCTCGCCTCGCCTCACACCAGGTGTCTGCGTAGTTTGCAGTGCATTCGCACCATTCCTATCCCTGTCCCTGTCCCCGTCCCGACTTGTCCCGACTTTGCTCGACTGCCGCTCGCTGCCGCTCGGGTCGTGGTCCATATGACAGCGCAAGCACGACAAACGTCTGCGGGACGAGACGAGACGAGACGAGACGAGACGACTAAGGAATAAATTCGTGGTTACAAATCAAATTTGGAACTCTACACTCCTACACAACAATAGGCGGTGACGTATTTCAGAAATCACCTGCCGATTCGTACTGTTTTGTCGTTTTCAAAGTCTTCTTGGCAAACTTGGTTAGCACATTCTCCCTCAAACTGAGTTAATTACTGCATTTTCGTACCATTACAGTAGTTTAAAAGGCTTAAGGAAGCATCTTTGTCACAACAGAAAGGTAGTTTGAAAATTGGGCTGGCGACATAACAAAAAACATAACAGGAAGGGAGCCAACAGCACCCGGGTTTGTCAGGCGGTCACCCATCCAAGTACTAGCCGGGCCCGATGATGCTTAACTTCGGTGATCGGACGAGAACCGGTGTATTCATCATGGTATGGCCGTTGGCGCTCATCTAATGTAGGAGCACGGCAGAATTCGCGTTCCGCTTTTCTCCCAACACACAAAATGTTAGTTTTCGGCCGCATTTGACGAAAGCGCTTCCTTCCGCAACCGCCAGTTCCTCGAGGACGGCGCGGGGAGGCGCGCCCGGCGTCCCAGCAGAGTGACGGCCGAATTGGCGGGCGCACCGCCGCGTGTGTGAGACGCACTGCTGCTCGTTGCACCCCCTGTCATTCGCTGGGCGCGTGCAGCCTTCGACACTAGCGGAGGACGCATCTTGTCCCTGGTGCTCAGCGGAGGGCCTGTGCGGGGTGCGCCAGTGTCGTGCTGGAGGGCCCACTGGTAGCGATGTGGGCTTCCTCGCCTCGCCTCGCCTCACACCAGGTGTCTGCGTAGTTTGCAGTGCATTCGCACCATTCCTATCCCTGTCCCTGTCCCCGTCCCGACTTGTCCCGACTTTGCTCGACTGCCGCTCGCTGCCGCTCGGGTCGTGGTCCATATGACAGCGCAAGCACGACAAACGTCTGCGGGACGAGACGAGACGAGACGAGACGACTAAGGAATAAATTCGTGGTTACAAATCAAATTTGGAACTCTACACTCCTACACAACAATAGGCGGTGACGTATTTCAGAAATCACCTGCCGATTCGTACTGTTTTGTCGTTTTCAAAGTCTTCTTGGCAAACTTGGTTAGCACATTCTCCCTCAAACTGAGTTAATTACTGCATTTTCGTACCATTACAGTAGTTTAAAAGGCTTAAGGAAGCATCTTTGTCACAACAGAAAGGTAGTTTGAAAATTGGGCTGGCGACATAACAAAAAAAAAAAAAAACAGGAATGGAGCCAACAGCACCCGGGTTTCCCAGGCGGTCACCCATCCAAGTACTAGCCGGGCCCGATGATGCTTAACTTCGGTGATCGGACGAGAACCGGTGTATTCATCATGGTATGGCCGTTGGCGCTCATCTAATGTAGGAGCACGGCAGAATTCGCGTTCCGCTTTTCTCCCAACACACAAAATGTTAGTTTTCGGCCGCATTTGACGAAAGCGCTTCCTTCCGCAACCGCCAGTTCCTCGAGGACGGCGCGGGGAGGCGCGCCCGGCGTCCCAGCAGAGTGACGGCCGAATTGGCGGGCGCACCGCCGCGTGTGTGAGACGCACTGCTGCTCGTTGCACCCCCTGTCTTCCGCTGGGCGCGTGCAGCCTTCGACACTAGCGGAGGACGCATCTTGTCCCTGGTGCTCAGCGGAGGGCCTGTGCGGGGTGCGCCAGTGTCGTGCTGGAGGGCCCACTGGTAGCGATGTGGGCTTCCTCGCCTCGCCTCGCCTCACACCAGGTGTCTGCGTAGTTTGCAGTGCATTCGCACCATTCCTATCCCTGTACCTGTCCCCGTCCCGACTTGTCCCGACTTTGCTCGACTGCCGCTCGCTGCCGCTCGGGTCGTGGTCCATATGACAGCGCAAGCACGACAAACGTCTGCGGGACGAGACGAGACGAGACGACTAAGGAATAAATTCGTGGTTACAAATCAAATTTGGAACTCTACACTCCTACACAACAATAGGCGGTACGTATTTCAGAATTCACCTGCCGATTCGTACTGTTTTGTCGTTTTCAAAGTCTTCTTGGCAAACGTGGTTAGCACATTCTCCCTCAAACTGAGTTAATTACTGCATTTTCGTACCATTACAGTAGTTTAGAAGGCTTAAGGAAGCATCTTTGTCACAACAGAAAGGTAGTTTGAAAATTGGGCTGGCGACATAACAAAAAACATAACAGGAAGGGAGCCAACTGCTCCCGGGTTTCCCAGGCGGTCACCCATCCAAGTACTAGCCGGGCCCGATGATGCTTAACTTCGGTGATCGGACGAGAACCGGTGTATTCATCATGGTATGGCCGTTGGCGCTCATCTAATGTAGGAGCACGGCAGAATTCGCGTTCGGCTTTTCTCCCAACACACAAAATGTTAGTTTTCGGCCGCATTTGACGAAAGCGCTTCCTTCCGCAACCGCCAGTTCCTCGAGGACGGCGCGGGGAGGCGCGCCCGGCGTCCCAGCAGAGTGACGGCCGAATTGGCGGGCGCACCGCCGCGTGTGTGAGACGCACTGCTGCTCGTTGCACCCCCTGTCATTCGCTGGGCGCGTGCAGCCTTCGACACTAGCGGAGGACGCATCTTGTCCCTGGTGTTCAGCGGAGGGCCTGTGCGGGGTGCGCCAGTGTCGTGCTGGAGGGCCCACTGGTAGCGATGTGGGCTTCCTCGCCTCGCCTCGCCTCACACCAGGTGTCTGCGTAGTTTGCAGTGCATTCGCACCATTCCTATCCCTGTACCTGTCCCCGTCCCGACTTGTCCCGACTTTGCTCGACTGCCGCTCGCTGCCGCTCGGGTCGTGGTCCATATGACAGCGCAAGCACGACAAACGTCTGCGGGACGAGACGAGACGAGACGACTAAGGAATAAATTCGTGGTTACAAATCAAATTTGGAACTCTACACTCCTACACAACAATAGGCGGTACGTATTTCAGAATTCACCTGCCGATTCGTACTGTTTTGTCGTTTTCAAAGTCTTCTTGGCAAACGTGGTTAGCACATTCTCCCTCAAACTGAGTTAATTACTGCATTTTCGTACCATTACAGTAGTTTAGAAGGCTTAAGGAAGCATCTTTGTCACAACAGAAAGGTAGTTTGAAAATTGGGCTGGCGACATAACAAAAAACATAACAGGAAGGGAGCCAACTGCTCCCGGGTTTCCCAGGCGGTCACCCATCCAAGTACTAGCCGGGCCCGATGATGCTTAACTTCGGTGATCGGACGAGAACCGGTGTATTCATCATGGTATGGCCGTTGGCGCTCATCTAATGTAGGAGCACGGCAGAATTCGCGTTCGGCTTTTCTCCCAACACACAAAATGTTAGTTTTCGGCCGCATTTGACGAAAGCGCTTCCTTCCGCAACCGCCAGTTCCTCGAGGACGGCGCGGGGAGGCGCGCCCGGCGTCCCAGCAGAGTGACGGCCGAATTGGCGGGCGCACCGCCGCGTGTGTGAGACGCACTGCTGCTCGTTGCACCCCCTGTCATTCGCTGGGCGCGTGCAGCCTTCGACACTAGCGGAGGACGCATCTTGTCCCTGGTGTTCAGCGGAGGGCCTGTGCGGGGTGCGCCAGTGTCGTGCTGGAGGGCCCACTGATAGCGATGTGGGCTTCCTCGCCTCGCCTCGCCTCACACCAGGTGTCTGCGTAGTTTGCAGTGCATTCGCACTATTCCTATCCCTGTCCCTGTCCCCGTCCCGACTTGTCCCGACTTTGCTCGACTGCCGCTCGCTGCCGCTCGGGTCGTGGTCCATATGACAGCGCAAGCACGACAAACGTCTGCGGGACGAGACGAGACGAGACGACTAAGGAATAAATTCGTGGTTACAAATCAAATTTGGAACTCTACACTCCTACACAACAATAGGCGGTGACGTATTTCAGAAATCACCTGCCGATTCGTACTGTTTTGTCGTTTTCAAAGTCTTCTTGGCAAACTTGGTTAGCACATTCTCCCTCAAACTGAGTTAATTACTGCATTTTCGTACCATTACAGTAGTTTAAAAGGCTTAAGGAAGCATCTTTGTCACAACAGAAAGGTAGTTTGAAAATTGGGCTGGCGACATAACAAAAAACATAACAGGAAGGGAGCCAACAGCACCCGGGTTTGTCAGGCGGTCACCCATCCAAGTACTAGCCGGGCCCGATGATGCTTAACTTCGGTGATCGGACGAGAACCGGTGTATTCATCATGGTATGGCCGTTGGCGCTCATCTAATGTAGGAGCACGGCAGAATTCGCGTTCCGCTTTTCTCCCAACACACAAAATGTTAGTTTTCGGCCGCATTTGACGAAAGCGCTTCCTTCCGCAACCGCCAGTTCCTCGAGGACGGCGCGGGGAGGCGCGCCCGGCGTCCCAGCAGAGTGACGGCCGAATTGGCGGGCGCACCGCCGCGTGTGTGAGACGCACTGCTGCTCGTTGCACCCCCTGTCATTCGCTGGGCGCGTGCAGCCTTCGACACTAGCGGAGGACGCATCTTGTCCCTGGTGCTCAGCGGAGGGCCTGTGCGGGGTGCGCCAGTGTCGTGCTGGAGGGCCCACTGGTAGCGATGTGGGCTTCCTCGCCTCGCCTCGCCTCACACCAGGTGTCTGCGTAGTTTGCAGTGCATTCGCACCATTCCTATCCCTGTCCCTGTCCCCGTCCCGACTTGTCCCGACTTTGCTCGACTGCCGCTCGCTGCCGCTCGGGTCGTGGTCCATATGACAGCGCAAGCACGACAAACGTCTGCGGGACGAGACGAGACGAGACGAGACGAGACGACTAAGGAATAAATTCGTGGCTACAAATCAAATTTGGAACTCTACACTCCTACACAACGATAGGCGGTGACGTATTTCAGAAATCACCTGCCGATTCGTACTGTTTTGTCGTTTTCAAAGTCTTCTTGGCAAACTTGGTTAGCACATTCTCCCTCAAACTGAGTTAATTACTGCATTTTCGTACCATTACAATAGTTTAAAAGGCTTAAGGAAGCATCTTTGTCACAACAGAAAGGTAGTTTGAAAATTGGGCTGGCGACATAACAAAAAACATAACAGGAATGGAGCCAACAGCACCCGGGTTTCCCAGGCGGTCACCCATCCAAGTACTAGCCGGGCCCGATGATGCTTAACTTCGGTGATCGGACGAGAACCGGTGTATTCATAATGGTATGGCCGTTGGCCCTCATCTAATGTAGGAGCACGGCAGAATTCGCGTTCGGCTTTTCTCCCAACACACAAAATGTTAGTTTTCGGCCGCATTTGACGAAAGCGCTTCCTTCCGCAACCGCCAGTTCCTCGAGGACGGCGCGGGGAGGCGCGCCCTGCGTCCCAGCAGAGTGACGACCGAATTGGCGGGCGCACCGCCGCGTGTGTGAGACGCACTGCTGCTCGTTGCACCCCCTGTCATTCGCTGGGCGCGTGCAGCCTTCGACACTAGCGGAGGACGCATCTTGTCCCTGGTGTTCTGCGGAGGGCCTGTGCGGGGTGCGCCAGTGTCGTGCTGGAGGGCCCACTGGTAGCGATGTGGGCTTCCTCGCCTCGCCTCGCCTCACACCAGGTGTCTGCGTAGTTTGCAGTGCATTCGCACCATTCGTATCCCTGTCCCTGTCCCCGTCCCGACTTGTCCCGACTTTGCTCGACTGCCGCTCGCTGCCGCTCGGGTCGTGGTCCATATGACAGCGCAAGCACGACAAACGTCTGCGGGACGAGACGAGACGAGACGAGACGACTAAGGAATAAATTCGTGGTTACAAATCAAATTTGGAACTCTACACTCCTACACAACAATAGGCGGTGACGTATTTCAGAAATCACCTGCCGATTCGTACTGTTTTGTCGTTTTCAAAGTCTTCTTGGCAAACTTGGTTAGCACATTCTCCCTCAAACTGAGTTAATTACTGCATTTTCGTACCATTACAGTAGTTTAAAAGGCTTAAGGAAGCATCTTTGTCACAACAGAAAGGTAGTTTGAAAATTGGGCTGGCGACATAACAAAAAAAAAAAAAAAAACAGGAATGGAGCCAACAGCACCCGGGTTTCCCAGGCGGTCACCCATCCAAGTACTAGCCGGGCCCGATGATGCTTAACTTCGGTGATCGGACGAGAACCGGTGTATTCATCATGGTATGGCCGTTGGCGCTCATCTAATGTAGGAGCACGGCAGAATTCGCGTTCCGCTTTTCTCCCAACACACAAAATGTTAGTTTTCGGCCGCATTTGACGAAAGCGCTTCCTTCCGCAACCGCCAGTTCCTCGAGGACGGCGCGGGGAGGCGCGCCCGGCGTCCCAGCAGAGTGACGGCCGAATTGGCGGGCGCACCGCCGCGTGTGTGAGACGCACTGCTGCTCGTTGCACCCCCTGTCTTCCGCTGGGCGCGTGCAGCCTTCGACACTAGCGGAGGACGCATCTTGTCCCTGGTGCTCAGCGGAGGGCCTGTGCGGGGTGCGCCAGTGTCGTGCTGGAGGGCCCACTGGTAGCGATGTGGGCTTCCTCGCCTCGCCTCGCCTCACACCAGGTGTCTGCGTAGTTTGCAGTGCATTCGCACCATTCCTATCCCTGTACCTGTCCCCGTCCCGACTTGTCCCGACTTTGCTCGACTGCCGCTCGCTGCCGCTCGGGTCGTGGTCCATATGACAGCGCAAGCACGACAAACGTCTGCGGGACGAGACGAGACGAGACGACTAAGGAATAAATTCGTGGTTACAAATCAAATTTGGAACTCTACACTCCTACACAACAATAGGCGGTACGTATTTCAGAATTCACCTGCCGATTCGTACTGTTTTGTCGTTTTCATAGTCTTCTTGGCAAACGTGGTTAGCACATTCTCCCTCAAACTGAGTTAATTACTGCATTTTCGTACCATTACAGTAGTTTAGAAGGCTTAAGGAAGCATCTTTGTCACAACAGAAAGGTAGTTTGAAAATTGGGCTGGCGACATAACAAAAAACATAACAGGAAGGGAGCCAACAGCTCCCGGGTTTCCCAGGCGGTCACCCATCCAAGTACTAGCCGGGCCCGATGATGCTTAACTTCGGTGATCGGACGAGAACCGGTGTATTCATCATGGTATGGCCGTTGGCGCTCATCTAATGTAGGAGCACGGCAGAATTCGCGTTCGGCTTTTCTCCCAACACACAAAATGTTAGTTTTCGGCCGCATTTGACGAAAGCGCTTCCTTCCGCAACCGCCAGTTCCTCGAGGACGGCGCGGGGAGGCGCGCCCGGCGTCCCAGCAGAGTGACGGCCGAATTGGCGGGCGCACCGCCGCGTGTGTGAGACGCACTGCTGCTCGTTGCACCCCCTGTCATTCGCTGGGCGCGTGCAGCCTTCGACACTAGCGGAGGACGCATCTTGTCCCTGGTGTTCAGCGGAGGGCCTGTGCGGGGTGCGCCAGTGTCGTGCTGGAGGGCCCACTGATAGCGATGTGGGCTTCCTCGCCTCGCCTCGCCTCACACCAGGTGTCTGCGTAGTTTGCAGTGCATTCGCACTATTCCTATCCCTGTCCCTGTCCCCGTCCCGACTTGTCCCGACTTTGCTCGACTGCCGCTCGCTGCCGCTCGGGTCGTGGTCCATATGACAGCGCAAGCACGACAAACGTCTGCGGGACGAGACGAGACGAGACGAGACGAGACGACTAAGGAATAAATTCGTGGTTACAAATCAAATTTGGAACTCTACACTCGTACACAACAATAGGCGGTGACGTATTTCAGAAATCACCTGCCGATTCGTACTGTTTTGTCGTTTTCAAAGTCTTCTTGGCAAACTTGGTTAGCACATTCTCCCTCAAACTGAGTTAATTACTGCATTTTCGTACCATTACAGTAGTTTAAAAGGCTTAAGGAAGCATCTTTGTCACAACAGAAAGGTAGTTTGAAAATTGGGCTGGCGACATAACAAAAAACATAACAGGAAGGGAGCCAACAGCACCCGGGTTTGTCAGGCGGTCACCCATCCAAGTACTAGCCGGGCCCGATGATGCTTAACTTCGGTGATCGGACGAGAACCGGTGTATTCATCATGGTATGGCCGTTGGCGCTCATCTAATGTAGGAGCACGGCAGAATTCGCGTTCCGCTTTTCTCCCAACACACAAAATGTTAGTTTTCGGCCGCATTTGACGAAAGCGCTTCCTTCCGCAACCGCCAGTTCCTCGAGGACGGCGCGGGGAGGCGCGCCCGGCGTCCCAGCAGAGTGACGGCCGAATTGGCGGGCGCACCGCCGCGTGTGTGAGACGCACTGCTGCTCGTTGCACCCCCTGTCATTCGCTGGGCGCGTGCAGCCTTCGACACTAGCGGAGGACGCATCTTGTCCCTGGTGCTCAGCGGAGGGCCTGTGCGGGGTGCGCCAGTGTCGTGCTGGAGGGCCCACTGGTAGCGATGTGGGCTTCCTCGCCTCGCCTCGCCTCACACCAGGTGTCTGCGTAGTTTGCAGTGCATTCGCACCATTCCTATCCCTGTCCCGGTCCCCGTCCCGACTTGTCCCGACTTTGCTCGACTGCCGCTCGCTGCCGCTCGGGTCGTGGTCCATATGACAGCGCAAGCACGACAAACGTCTGCGGGACGAGACGAGACGAGACGACTAAGGAATAAATTCGTGGTTACAAATCAAATTTGGAACTCTACACTCCTACACAACAATAGGCGGTACGTATTTCAGAATTCACCTGCCGATTCGTACTGTTTTGTCGTTTTCAAAGTCTTCTTGGCAAACGTGGTTAGCACATTCTCCCTCAAACTGAGTTAATTACTGCATTTTCGTACCATTACACTAGTTTAGAAGGCTTAAGGAAGCATCTTTGTCACAACAGAAAGGTAGTTTGAAAATTGGGCTGGCGACATAACAAAAAACATAACAGGAAGGGAGCCAACAGCTCCCGGGTTTCCCAGGCGGTCACCCATCCAAGTACTAGCCGGGCCCGATGATGCTTAACTTCGGTGATCGGACGAGAACCGGTGTATTCATCATGGTATGGCCGTTGGCCCTCATCTAATGTAGGAGCACGGCAGAATTCGCGTTCGGCTTTTCTCCCAACACACAAAATGTTAGTTTTCGGCCGCATTTGACGAAAGCGCTTCCTTCCGCAACCGCCAGTTCCTCGAGGACGGCGCGGGGAGGCGCGCCCGGCGTCCCAGCAGAGTGACGGCCGAATTGGCGGGCGCACCGCCGCGTGTGTGAGACGCACTGCTGCTCGTTGCACCCCCTGTCATTCGCTGGGCGCGTGCAGCCTTCGACACTAGCGGAGGACGCATCTTGTCCCTGGTGTTCAGCGGAGGGCCTGTGCGGGGTGCGCCAGTAACGTGCTGGAGGGCCCACTGATAGCGATGTGGGCTTCCTCGCCTCGCCTCGCCTCACACCAGGTGTCTGCGTAGTTTGCAGTGCATTCGCACTATTCCTATCCCTGTCCCTGTCCCCGTCCCGACTTGTCCCGACTTTGCTCGACTGCCGCTCGCTGCCGCTCGGGTCGTGGTCCATATGACAGCGCAAGCACGACAAACGTCTGCGGGACGAGACGAGACGAGACGAGACGAGACGACTAAGGAATAAATTCGTGGTTACAAATCAAATTTGGAACTCTACACTCCTACACAACAATAGGCGGTGACGTATTTCAGAAATCACCTGCCGATTCGTACTGTTTTGTCGTTTTCAAAGTCTTCTTGGCAAACTTGGTTAGCACATTCTCCCTCAAACTGAGTTAATTACTGCATTTTCGTACCATTACAGTAGTTTAAAAGGCTTAAGGAAGCATCTTTGTCACAACAGAAAGGTAGTTTGAAAATTGGGCTGGCGACATAACAAAAAACATAACAGGAAGGGAGCCAACAGCACCCGGGTTTGTCAGGCGGTCACCCATCCAAGTACTAGCCGGGCCCGATGATGCTTAACTTCGGTGATCGGACGAGAACCGGTGTATTCATCATGGTATGGCCGTTGGCGCTCATCTAATGTAGGAGCACGGCAGAATTCGCGTTCCGCTTTTCTCCCAACACACAAAATGTTAGTTTTCGGCCGCATTTGACGAAAGCGCTTCCTTCCGCAACCGCCAGTTCCTCGAGGACGGCGCGGGGAGGCGCGCCCGGCGTCCCAGCAGAGTGACGGCCGAATTGGCGGGCGCACCGCCGCGTGTGTGAGACGCACTGCTGCTCGTTGCACCCCCTGTCATTCGCTGGGCGCGTGCAGCCTTCGACACTAGCGGAGGACGCATCTTGTCCCTGGTGCTCAGCGGAGGGCCTGTGCGGGGTGCGCCAGTGTCGTGCTGGAGGGCCCACTGGTAGCGATGTGGGCTTCCTCGCCTCGCCTCGCCTCACACCAGGTGTCTGCGTAGTTTGCAGTGCATTCGCACCATTCCTATCCCTGTACCTGTCCCCGTCCCGACTTGTCCCGACTTTGCTCGACTGCCGCTCGCTGCCGCTCGGGTCGTGGTCCATATGACAGCGCAAGCACGACAAACGTCTGCGGGACGAGACGAGACGAGACGACTAAGGAATAAATTCGTGGTTACAAATCAAATTTGGAACTCTACACTCCTACACAACAATAGGCGGTACGTATTTCAGAATTCACCTGCCGATTCGTACTGTTTTGTCGTTTTCAAAGTCTTCTTGGCAAACGTGGTTAGCACATTCTCCCTCAAACTGAGTTAATTACTGCATTTTCGTACCATTACACTAGTTTAGAAGGCTTAAGGAAGCATCTTTGTCACAACAGAAAGGTAGTTTGAAAATTGGGCTGGCGACATAACAAAAAACATAACAGGAAGGGAGCCAACAGCTCCCGGGTTTCCCAGGCGGTCACCCATCCAAGTACTAGCCGGGCCCGATGATGCTTAACTTCGGTGATCGGACGAGAACCGGTGTATTCATCATGGTATGGCCGTTGGCCCTCATCTAATGTAGGAGCACGGCAGAATTCGCGTTCGGCTTTTCTCCCAACACACAAAATGTTAGTTTTCGGCCGCATTTGACGAAAGCGCTTCCTTCCGCAACCGCCAGTTCCTCGAGGACGGCGCGGGGAGGCGCGCCCGGCGTCCCAGCAGAGTGACGGCCGAATTGGCGGGCGCACCGCCGCGTGTGTGAGACGCACTGCTGCTCGTTGCACCCCCTGTCATTCGCTGGGCGCGTGCAGCCTTCGACACTAGCGGAGGACGCATCTTGTCCCTGGTGTTCAGCGGAGGGCCTGTGCGGGGTGCGCCAGTAACGTGCTGGAGGGCCCACTGATAGCGATGTGGGCTTCCTCGCCTCGCCTCGCCTCACACCAGGTGTCTGCGTAGTTTGCAGTGCATTCGCACTATTCCTATCCCTGTCCCTGTCCCCGTCCCGACTTGTCCCGACTTTGCTCGACTGCCGCTCGCTGCCGCTCGGGTCGTGGTCCATATGACAGCGCAAGCACGACAAACGTCTGCGGGACGAGACGAGACGAGACGAGACGAGACGACTAAGGAATAAATTCGTGGTTACAAATCAAATTTGGAACTCTACACTCCTACACAACAATAGGCGGTGACGTATTTCAGAAATCACCTGCCGATTCGTACTGTTTTGTCGTTTTCAAAGTCTTCTTGGCAAACTTGGTTAGCACATTCTCCCTCAAACTGAGTTAATTACTGCATTTTCGTACCATTACAGTAGTTTAAAAGGCTTAAGGAAGCATCTTTGTCACAACAGAAAGGTAGTTTGAAAATTGGGCTGGCGACATAACAAAAAACATAACAGGAAGGGAGCCAACAGCACCCGGGTTTGTCAGGCGGTCACCCATCCAAGTACTAGCCGGGCCCGATGATGCTTAACTTCGGTGATCGGACGAGAACCGGTGTATTCATCATGGTATGGCCGTTGGCGCTCATCTAATGTAGGAGCACGGCAGAATTCGCGTTCCGCTTTTCTCCCAACACACAAAATGTTAGTTTTCGGCCGCATTTGACGAAAGCGCTTCCTTCCGCAACCGCCAGTTCCTCGAGGACGGCGCGGGGAGGCGCGCCCGGCGTCCCAGCAGAGTGACGGCCGAATTGGCGGGCGCACCGCCGCGTGTGTGAGACGCACTGCTGCTCGTTGCACCCCCTGTCATTCGCTGGGCGCGTGCAGCCTTCGACACTAGCGGAGGACGCATCTTGTCCCTGGTGCTCAGCGGAGGGCCTGTGCGGGGTGCGCCAGTGTCGTGCTGGAGGGCCCACTGGTAGCGATGTGGGCTTCCTCGCCTCGCCTCGCCTCACACCAGGTGTCTGCGTAGTTTGCAGTGCATTCGCACCATTCCTATCCCTGTACCTGTCCCCGTCCCGACTTGTCCCGACTTTGCTCGACTGCCGCTCGCTGCCGCTCGGGTCGTGGTCCATATGACAGCGCAAGCACGACAAACGTCTGCGGGACGAGACGAGACGAGACGACTAAGGAATAAATTCGTGGTTACAAATCAAATTTGGAACTCTACACTCCTACACAACAATAGGCGGTACGTATTTCAGAATTCACCTGCCGATTCGTACTGTTTTGTCGTTTTCAAAGTCTTCTTGGCAAACGTGGTTAGCACATTCTCCCTCAAACTGAGTTAATTACTGCATTTTCGTACCATTACAGTAGTTTAAAAGGCTTAAGGAAGCATCTTTGTCACAACAGAAAGGTAGTTTGAAAATTGGGCTGGCGACATAACAAAAAACATAACAGGAAGGGAGCCAACAGCTCCCGGGTTTCCCAGGCGGTCACCCATCCAAGTACTAGCCGGGCCCGATGATGCTTAACTTCGGTGATCGGACGAGAACCGGTGTATTCATCATGGTATGGCCGTTGGCGCTCATCTAATGTAGGAGCACGGCAGAATTCGCGTTCGGCTTTTCTCCCAACACACAAAATGTTAGTTTTCGGCCGCATTTGACGAAAGCGCTTCCTTCCGCAACCGCCAGTTCCTCGAGGACGGCGCGGGGAGGCGCGCCCGGCGTCCCAGCAGAGTGACGGCCGAATTGGCGGGCGCACCGCCGCGTGTGTGAGACGCACTGCTGCTCGTTGCACCCCCTGTCATTCGCTGGGCGCGTGCAGCCTTCGACACTAGCGGAGGACGCATCTTGTCCCTGGTGTTCAGCGGAGGGCCTGTGCGGGGTGCGCCAGTGTCGTGCTGGAGGGCCCACTGATAGCGATGTGGGCTTCCTCGCCTCGCCTCGCCTCACACCAGGTGTCTGCGTAGTTTGCAGTGCATTCGCACTATTCCTATCCCTGTCCCTGTCCCCGTCCCGACTTGTCCCGACTTTGCTCGACTGCCGCTCGCTGCCGCTCGGGTCGTGGTCCATATGACAGCGCAAGCACGACAAACGTCTGCGGGACGAGACGAGACGAGACGACTAAGGAATAAATTCGTGGTTACAAATCAAATTTGGAACTCTACACTCCTACACAACAATAGGCGGTACGTATTTCAGAATTCACCTGCCGATTCGTACTGTTTTGTCGTTTTCAAAGTCTTCTTGGCAAACGTGGTTAGCACATTCTCCCTAAAACTGAGTTAATTACTGCATTTTCGTACCATTACAGTAGTTTAAAAGGCTTAAGGAAGCATCTTTGTCACAACAGAAAGGTAGTTTGAAAATTGGGCTGGCGACATAACAAAAAACATAACAGGAAGGGAGCCAACAGCACCCGGGTTTCCCAGGCGGTCACCCATCCAAGTACTAGCCGGGCCCGATGATGCTTAACTTCGGTGATCGGACGAGAACCGGTGTATTCATCATGGTATGGCCGTTGGCGCTCATCTAATGTAGGAGCACGGCAGAATTCGCGTTCCGCTTTTCTCCCAACACACAAAATGTTAGTTTTCGGCCGCATTTGACGAAAGCGCTTCCTTCCGCAACCGCCTGTTCCTCGAGGACGGCGCGGGGAGGCGCGCCCGGCGTCCCAGCAGAGTGACGGCCGAATTGGCGGGCGCACCGCCGCGTGTGTGAGACGCACTGCTGCTCGTTGCACCCCCTGTCATTCGCTGGGCGCGTGCAGCCTTCGACACTAGCGGAGGACGCATCTTGTCCCTGGTGCTCAGCGGAGGGCCTGTGCGGGGTGCGCCAGTGTCGTGCTGGAGGGCCCACTGGTAGCGATGTGGGCTTCCTCGCCTCGCCTCGCCTCACACCAGGTGTCTGCGTAGTTTGCAGTGCATTCGCACCATTCCTATCCCTGTACCTGTCCCCGTCCCGACTTGTCCCGACTTTGCTCGACTGCCGCTCGCTGCCGCTCGGGTCGTGGTCCATATGACAGCGCAAGCACGACAAACGTCTGCGGGACGAGACGAGACGAGACGACTAAGGAATAAATTCGTGGTTACAAATCAAATTTGGAACTCTACACTCCTACACAACAATAGGCGGTACGTATTTCAGAATTCACCTGCCGATTCGTACTGTTTTGTCGTTTTCAAAGTCTTCTTGGCAAACGTGGTTAGCACATTCTCCCTCAAACTGAGTTAATTACTGCATTTTCGTACCATTACAGTAGTTTAAAAGGCTTAAGGAAGCATCTTTGTCACAACAGAAAGGTAGTTTGAAAATTGGGCTGACGACATAACAAAAAACATAACAGGAAGGGAGCCAACAGCTCCCGGGTTTCCCAGGCGGTCACCCATCCAAGTACTAGCCGGGCCCGATGATGCTTAACTTCGGTGATCGGACGAGAACCGGTGTATTCATCATGGTATGGCCGTTGGCGCTCATCTAATGTAGGAGCACGGCAGAATTCGCGTTCCGCTTTTCTCCCAACACACAAAATGTTAGTTTTCGGCCGCATTTGACGAAAGCGCTTCCTTCCGCAACCGCCAGTTCCTCGAGGACGGCGCGGGGAGGCGCGCCCGGCGTCCCAGCAGAGTGACGGCCGAATTGGCGGGCGCACCGCCGCGTGTGTGAGACGCACTGCTGCTCGTTGCACCCCCTGTCATTCGCTGGGCGCGTGCAGCCTTCGACACTAGCGGAGGACGCATCTTGTCCCTGGTGTTCAGCGGAGGGCCTGTGCGGGGTGCGCCAGTGTCGTGCTGGAGGGCCCACTGATAGCGATGTGGGCTTCCTCGCCTCGCCTCGCCTCACACCAGGTGTCTGCGTAGTTTGCAGTGCATTCGCACTATTCCTATCCCTGTCCCTGTCCCCGTCCCGACTTGTCCCGACTTTGCTCGACTGCCGCTCGCTGCCGCTCGGGTCGTGGTCCATATGACAGCGCAAGCACGACAAACGTCTGCGGGACGAGACGAGACGAGACGAGACGAGACGACTAAGGAATAAATTCGTGGTTACAAATCAAATTTGGAACTCTACACTCCTACACAACAATACGCGGTGACGTATTTCAGAAATCACCTGCCGATTCGTACTGTTTTGTCGTTTTTAAAGTCTTCTTGGCAAACTTGGTTAGCACATTCTCCCTCAAACTGAGTTAATTACTGCATTTTCGTACCATTACAGTAGTTTAAAAGGCTTAAGGAAGCATCTTTGTCACAACAGAAAGGTAGTTTGAAAATTGGGCTGGCGACATAACAAAAAAAAAAAAAAAACAGGAATGGAGCCAACAGCACCCGGGTTTGTCAGGCGGTCACCCATCCAAGTACTAGCCGGGCCCGATGATGCTTAACTTCGGTGATCGGACGAGAACCGGTGTATTCATCATGGTATGGCCGTTGGCGCTCATCTAATGTAGGAGCACGGCAGAATTCGCGTTCGGCTTTTCTCCCAACACACAAAATGTTAGTTTTCGGCCGCATTTGACGAAAGCGCTTCCTTCCGCAACCGCCAGTTCCTCGAGGACGGCGCGGGGAGGCGCGCCCGGCGTCCCAGCAGAGTGACGGCCGAATTGGCGGGCGCACCGCCGCGTGTGTGAGACGCACTGCTGCTCGTTGCACCCCCTGTCATTCGCTGGGCGCGTGCAGCCTTCGACACTAGCGGAGGACGCATCTTGTCCCTGGTGTTCAGCGGAGGGCCTGTGCGGGGTGTGGCAGTGTCGTGCTGGAGGGCCCACTGGTAGCGATGTGGGCTTCCTCGCCTCGCCTCGCCTCACACCAGGTGTCTGCGTAGTTTGCAGTGCATTCGCACTATTCCTATCCCTGTCCCTGTCCCCGTCCCGACTTGTCCCGACTTTGCTCGACTGCCGCTCGCTGCCGCTCGGGTCGTGGTCCATATGACAGCGCAAGCACGACAAACGTCTGCGGGACGAGACGAGACGAGACGACTAAGGAATAAATTCGTGGTTACAAATCAAATTTGGAACTCTACACTCCTACACAACAATAGGCGGTACGTATTTCAGAATTCACCTGCCGATTCGTACTGTTTTGTCGTTTTCAAAGTCTTCTTGGCAAACGTGGTTAGCACATTCTCCCTAAAACTGAGTTAATTACTGCATTTTCGTACCATTACAGTAGTTTAAAAGGCTTAAGGAAGCATCTTTGTCACAACAGAAAGGTAGTTTGAAAATTGGGCTGGCGACATAACAAAAAACATAACAGGAAGGGAGCCAACAGCACCCGGGTTTCCCAGGCGGTCACCCATCCAAGTACTAGCCGGGCCCGATGATGCTTAACTTCGGTGATCGGACGAGAACCGGTGTATTCATCATGGTATGGCCGTTGGCGCTCATCTAATGTAGGAGCACGGCAGAATTCGCGTTCCGCTTTTCTCCCAACACACAAAATGTTAGTTTTCGGCCGCATTTGACGAAAGCGCTTCCTTCCGCAACCGCCTGTTCCTCGAGGACGGCGCGGGGAGGCGCGCCCGGCGTCCCAGCAGAGTGACGGCCGAATTGGCGGGCGCACCGCCGCGTGTGTGAGACGCACTGCTGCTCGTTGCACCCCCTGTCATTCGCTGGGCGCGTGCAGCCTTCGACACTAGCGGAGGACGCATCTTGTCCCTGGTGCTCAGCGGAGGGCCTGTGCGGGGTGCGCCAGTGTCGTGCTGGAGGGCCCACTGGTAGCGATGTGGGCTTCCTCGCCTCGCCTCGCCTCACACCAGGTGTCTGCGTAGTTTGCAGTGCATTCGCACCATTCCTATCCCTGTACCTGTCCCCGTCCCGACTTGTCCCGACTTTGCTCGACTGCCGCTCGCTGCCGCTCGGGTCGTGGTCCATATGACAGCGCAAGCACGACAAACGTCTGCGGGACGAGACGAGACGAGACGACTAAGGAATAAATTCGTGGTTACAAATCAAATTTGGAACTCTACACTCCTACACAACAATAGGCGGTACGTATTTCAGAATTCACCTGCCGATTCGTACTGTTTTGTCGTTTTCAAAGTCTTCTTGGCAAACGTGGTTAGCACATTCTCCCTCAAACTGAGTTAATTACTGCATTTTCGTACCATTACAGTAGTTTAAAAGGCTTAAGGAAGCATCTTTGTCACAACAGAAAGGTAGTTTGAAAATTGGGCTGACGACATAACAAAAAACATAACAGGAAGGGAGCCAACAGCTCCCGGGTTTCCCAGGCGGTCACCCATCCAAGTACTAGCCGGGCCCGATGATGCTTAACTTCGGTGATCGGACGAGAACCGGTGTATTCATCATGGTATGGCCGTTGGCGCTCATCTAATGTAGGAGCACGGCAGAATTCGCGTTCGGCTTTTCTCCCAACACACAAAATGTTAGTTTTCGGCCGCATTTGACGAAAGCGCTTCCTTCCGCAACCGCCAGTTCCTCGAGGACGGCGCGGGGAGGCGCGCCCGGCGTCCCAGCAGAGTGACGGCCGAATTGGCGGGCGCACCGCCGCGTGTGTGAGACGCACTGCTGCTCGTTGCACCCCCTGTCATTCGCTGGGCGCGTGCAGCCTTCGACACTAGCGGAGGACGCATCTTGTCCCTGGTGTTCAGCGGAGGGCCTGTGCGGGGTGCGCCAGTGTCGTGCTGGAGGGCCCACTGATAGCGATGTGGGCTTCCTCGCCTCGCCTCGCCTCACACCAGGTGTCTGCGTAGTTTGCAGTGCATTCGCACTATTCCTATCCCTGTCCCTGTCCCCGTCCCGACTTGTCCCGACTTTGCTCGACTGCCGCTCGCTGCCGCTCGGGTCGTGGTCCATATGACAGCGCAAGCACGACAAACGTCTGCGGGACGAGACGAGACGAGACGAGACGAGACGACTAAGGAATAAATTCGTGGTTACAAATCAAATTTGGAACTCTACACTCCTACACAACAATACGCGGTGACGTATTTCAGAAATCACCTGCCGATTCGTACTGTTTTGTCGTTTTTAAAGTCTTCTTGGCAAACTTGGTTAGCACATTCTCCCTCAAACTGAGTTAATTACTGCATTTTCGTACCATTACAGTAGTTTAAAAGGCTTAAGGAAGCATCTTTGTCACAACAGAAAGGTAGTTTGAAAATTGGGCTGGCGACATAACAAAAAAAAAAAAAAACAGGAATGGAGCCAACAGCACCCGGGTTTGTCAGGCGGTCACCCATCCAAGTACTAGCCGGGCCCGATGATGCTTAACTTCGGTGATCGGACGAGAACCGGTGTATTCATCATGGTATGGCCGTTGGCGCTCATCTAATGTAGGAGCACGGCAGAATTCGCGTTCGGCTTTTCTCCCAACACACAAAATGTTAGTTTTCGGCCGCATTTGACGAAAGCGCTTCCTTCCGCAACCGCCAGTTCCTCGAGGACGGCGCGGGGAGGCGCGCCCGGCGTCCCAGCAGAGTGACGGCCGAATTGGCGGGCGCACCGCCGCGTGTGTGAGACGCACTGCTGCTCGTTGCACCCCCTGTCATTCGCTGGGCGCGTGCAGCCTTCGACACTAGCGGAGGACGCATCTTGTCCCTGGTGTTAAGCGGAGGGCCTGTGCGGGGTGTGGCAGTGTCGTGCTGGAGGGCCCACTGGTAGCGATGTGGGCTTCCTCGCCTCGCCTCGCCTCACACCAGGTGTCTGCGTAGTTTGCAGTGCATTCGCACTATTCCTATCCCTGTCCCTGTCCCCGTCCCGACTTGTCCCGACTTTGCTCGACTGCCGCTCGCTGCCGCTCGGGTCGTGGTCCATATGACAGCGCAAGCACGACAAACGTCTGCGGGACGAGACGAGACGAGACGACTAAGGAATAAATTCGTGGTTACAAATCAAATTTGGAACTCTACACTCCTACACAACAATAGGCGGTGACGTATTTCAGAAATCACCTGCCGATTCGTACTGTTTTGTCGTTTTCAAAGTCTTCTTGGCAAACTTGGTTAGCACATTCTCCCTCAAACTGAGTTAATTACTGCATTTTCGTACCATTACAGTAGTTTAAAAGGCTTAAGGAAGCATCTTTGTCACAACAGAAAGGTAGTTTGAAAATTGGGCTGGCGACATAACAAAAAAAAAAAAAAAACAGGAATGGAGCCAACAGCACCCGGGTTTGTCAGGCGGTCACCCATCCAAGTACTAGCCGGGCCCGATGATGCTTAACTTCGGTGATCGGACGAGAACCGGTGTATTCATCATGGTATGGCCGTTGGCCCTCATCTAATGTAGGAGCACGGCAGAATTCGCGTTCGGCTTTTCTCCCAACACACAAAATGTTAGTTTTCGGCCGCATTTGACGAAAGCGCTTCCTTCCGCAACCGCCAGTTCCTCGAGGACGGCGCGGGGAGGCGCGCCCGGCGTCCCAGCAGAGTGACGACCGAATTGGCGGGCGCACCGCCGCGTGTGTGAGACGCACTGCTGCTCGTTGCACCCCCTGTCATTCGCTGGGCGCGTGCAGCCTTCGACACTAGCGGAGGACGCATCTTGTCCCTGGTGTTCTGCGGAGGGCCTGTGCGGGGTGCGCCAGTGTCGTGCTGGAGGGCCCACTGGTAGCAATGTGGGCTTCCTCGCCTCGCCTCGCCTCACACCAGGTGTCTGCGTAGTTTGCAGTGCATTCGCACTATTCCTATCCCTGTCCCTGTCCCCGTCCCGACTTGTCCCGACTTTGCTCGACTGCCGCTCGCTGCCGCTCGGGTCGTGGTCCATATGACAGCGCAAGCACGACAAACGTCTGCGGGACGAGACGAGACGAGACGAGACGAGACGACTAAGGAATAAATTCGTGGTTACAAATCAAATTTGGAACTCTACACTCCTACACAACAATAGGCGGTGACGTATTTCAGAAATCACCTGCCGATTCGTACTGTTTTGTCGTTTTCAAAGTCTTCTTGGCAAACTTGGTTAGCTCATTCTCCCTCAAACTGAGTTAATTACTGCATTTTCGTACCATTACAGTAGTTTAAAAGGCTTAAGGAAGCATCTTTGTCACAACAGAAAGGTAGTTTGAAAATTGGACTGGCGACATAACAAAAAAAAAACAGGAAGGGAGCCAACAGCACCCGGGTTTCCCAGGCGGTCACCCATCGAAGTACTAGCCGGGCCCGATGATGCTTATCTTCGGTGATCGGACGAGAACCGGTGTATTCATCATGGTATGGCCGTTGGCGCTCATCTAATGTAGGAGCACGGCAGAATTCGCGTTCCGCTTTTCTCCCAACACACAAAATGTTAGTTTTCGGCCGCATTTGACGAAAGCGCTTCCTTCCGCAACCGCCAGTTCCTTGAGGACGGCGCGGGGAGGCGCGCCCGGCGTCCCAGCAGAGTGACGGCTGAATTGGCGGGCGCACCGCCGCGTGTGTGAGACGCACTGCTGCTCGTTGCACCCCCTGTCATTCGCTGGGCGCGTGCAGCCTTCGACACTAGCGGAGGACGCATCTTGTCCCTGGTGCTCAGCGGAGGGCCTGTGCGGGGTGCGCCAGTGTCGTGCTGTAGGGCCCACTGGTAGCGATGTGGGCTTCCTCGCCTCGCCTCGCCTCACACCAGGTGTCTGCGTAGTTTGCAGTGCATTCGCACCATTCCTATCCCTGTCCCTGTCCCCGTCCCGACTTGTCCCGACTTTGCTCGACTGCCGCTCGCTGCCGCTCGGGTCGTGGTCCATATGACAGCGCAAGCACGACAAACGTCTGCGGGACGAGACGAGACGAGACGAGACGAGACGACTAAGGAATAAATTCGTGGTTACAAATCAAATTTGGAACTCCACACTCCTACACAACAATAGGCGGTACGTATTTCAGAATTCACCTGCCGATTCGTACTGTTTTGTCGTTTTCAAAGTCTTCTTGGCAAACGTGGTTAGCACATTCTCCCTCAAACTGAGTTAATTACTGCATTTTCGTACCATTACAGTAGTTTAAAAGGCTTAAGGAAGCATCTTTGTCACAAAAGAAAGGTAGTTTGAAAATTGGGCTGGCGACATAAAAAAAAAAAAAAAAACAGGAATTGAGCCAACAGCACCCGGGTTTCCCAGGCGGTCACCCATCCAAGTACTAGCCGGGCCCGATGATGCTTAACTTCGGTGATCGGACGAGAACCGGTGTATTCATCATGGTATGGCCGTTGGCCCTCATCTAATGTAGGAGCACGGCAGAATTCGCGTTCGGCTTTTCTCCCAACACACAAAATGTTAGTTTTCGGCCGCATTTGACGAAAGCGCTTCCTTCCGCAACCGCCAGTTCCTCGAGGACGGCGCGGGGAGGCGCGCCCGGCGTCCCAGCAGAGTGACGACCGAATTGGCGGGCGCACCGCCGCGTGTGTGAGACGCACTGCTGCTCGTTGCACCCCCTGTCATTCGCTGGGCGCGTGCAGCCTTCGACACTAGCGGAGGACGCATCTTGTCCCTGGTGTTCTGCGGAGGGCCTGTGCGGGGTGCGCCAGTGTCGTGCTGGAGGGCCCACTGGTAGCGATGTGGGCTTCCTCGCCTCGCCTCGCCTCACACCAGGTGTCTGCGTAGTTTGCAGTGCATTCGCACTATTCCTATCCCTGTCCCTGTCCCCGTCCCGACTTGTCCCGACTTTGCTCGACTGCCGCTCGCTGCCGCTCGGGTCGTGGTCCATATGACAGCGCAAGCACGACAAACGTCTGCGGGACGAGACGAGACGAGACGAGACGAGACGACTAAGGAATAAATTCGTGGTTACAAATCAAATTTGGAACTCTACACTCCTACACAACAATAGGCGGTGACGTATTTCAGAAATCACCTGCCGATTCGTACTGTTTTGTCGTTTTCAAAGTCTTCTTGGCAAACTTGGTTAGCTCATTCTCCCTCAAACTGAGTTAATTACTGCATTTTCGTACCATTACAGTAGTTTAAAAGGCTTAAGGAAGCATCTTTGTCACAACAGAAAGGTAGTTTGAAAATTGGACTGGCGACATAACAAAAAAAAACAGGAAGGGAGCCAACAGCACCCGGGTTTCCCAGGCGGTCACCCATCGAAGTACTAGCCGGGCCCGATGATGCTTATCTTCGGTGATCGGACGAGAACCGGTGTATTCATCATGGTATGGCCGTTGGCGCTCATCTAATGTAGGAGCACGGCAGAATTCGCGTTCCGCTTTTCTCCCAACACACAAAATGTTAGTTTTCGGCCGCATTTGACGAAAGCGCTTCCTTCCGCAACCGCCAGTTCCTTGAGGACGGCGCGGGGAGGCGCGCCCGGCGTCCCAGCAGAGTGACGGCTGAATTGGCGGGCGCACCGCCGCGTGTGTGAGACGCACTGCTGCTCGTTGCACCCCCTGTCATTCGCTGGGCGCGTGCAGCCTTCGACACTAGCGGAGGACGCATCTTGTCCCTGGTGCTCAGCGGAGGGCCTGTGCGGGGTGCGCCAGTGTCGTGCTGTAGGGCCCACTGGTAGCGATGTGGGCTTCCTCGCCTCGCCTCGCCTCACACCAGGTGTCTGCGTAGTTTGCAGTGCATTCGCACCATTCCTATCCCTGTCCCTGTCCCCGTCCCGACTTGTCCCGACTTTGCTCGACTGCCGCTCGCTGCCGCTCGGGTCGTGGTCCATATGACAGCGCAAGCACGACAAACGTCTGCGGGACGAGACGAGACGAGACGAGACGAGACGACTAAGGAATAAATTCGTGGTTACAAATCAAATTTGGAACTCCACACTCCTACACAACAATAGGCGGTACGTATTTCAGAATTCACCTGCCGATTCGTACTGTTTTGTCGTTTTCAAAGTCTTCTTGGCAAACGTGGTTAGCACATTCTCCCTCAAACTGAGTTAATTACTGCATTTTCGTACCATTACAGTAGTTTAAAAGGCTTAAGGAAGCATCTTTGTCACAACAGAAAGGTAGTTTGAAAATTGGGCTGGCGACATAACAAAAAACATAACAGGAAGGGAGCCAACAGCACCCGGGTTTCCCAGGCGGTCACCCATCCAAGTACTAGCCGGGCCCGATGATGCTTAACTTCGGTGATCGGACGAGAACCGGTGTATTCATCATGGTATGGCCGTTGGCCCTCATCTAATGTAGGAGCACGGCAGAATTCGCGTTCGGCTTTTCTCCCAACACACAAAATGTTAGTTTTCGGCCGCATTTGACGAAAGCGCTTCCTTCCGCAACCGCCAGTTCCTCGAGGACGGCGCGGGGAGGCGCGCCCGGCGTCCCAGCAGAGTGACGACCGAATTGGCGGGCGCACCGCCGCGTGTGTGAGACGCACTGCTGCTCGTTGCACCCCCTGTCATTCGCTGGGCGCGTGCAGCCTTCGACACTAGCGGAGGACGCATCTTGTCCCTGGTGTTCTGCGGAGGGCCTGTGCGGGGTGCGCCAGTGTCGTGCTGGAGGGCCCACTGGTAGCGATGTGGGCTTCCTCGCCTCGCCTCGCCTCACACCAGGTGTCTGCGTAGTTTGCAGTGCATTCGCACTATTCCTATCCCTGTCCCTGTCCCCGTCCCGACTTGTCCCGACTTTGCTCGACTGCCGCTCGCTGCCGCTCGGGTCGTGGTCCATATGACAGCGCAAGCACGACAAACGTCTGCGGGACGAGACGAGACGAGACGAGACGAGACGACTAAGGAATAAATTCGTGGTTACAAATCAAATTTGGAACTCTACACTCCTACACAACAATAGGCGGTGACGTATTTCAGAAATCACCTGCCGATTCGTACTGTTTTGTCGTTTTCAAAGTCTTCTTGGCAAACTTGGTTAGCTCATTCTCCCTCAAACTGAGTTAATTACTGCATTTTCGTACCATTACAGTAGTTTAAAAGGCTTAAGGAAGCATCTTTGTCACAACAGAAAGGTAGTTTGAAAATTGGACTGGCGACATAACAAAAAAAAACAGGAAGGGAGCCAACAGCACCCGGGTTTCCCAGGCGGTCACCCATCGAAGTACTAGCCGGGCCCGATGATGCTTATCTTCGGTGATCGGACGAGAACCGGTGTATTCATCATGGTATGGCCGTTGGCGCTCATCTAATGTAGGAGCACGGCAGAATTCGCGTTCCGCTTTTCTCCCAACACACAAAATGTTAGTTTTCGGCCGCATTTGACGAAAGCGCTTCCTTCCGCAACCGCCAGTTCCTTGAGGACGGCGCGGGGAGGCGCGCCCGGCGTCCCAGCAGAGTGACGGCTGAATTGGCGGGCGCACCGCCGCGTGTGTGAGACGCACTGCTGCTCGTTGCACCCCCTGTCATTCGCTGGGCGCGTGCAGCCTTCGACACTAGCGGAGGACGCATCTTGTCCCTGGTGCTCAGCGGAGGGCCTGTGCGGGGTGCGCCAGTGTCGTGCTGTAGGGCCCACTGGTAGCGATGTGGGCTTCCTCGCCTCGCCTCGCCTCACACCAGGTGTCTGCGTAGTTTGCAGTGCATTCGCACCATTCCTATCCCTGTCCCTGTCCCCGTCCCGACTTGTCCCGACTTTGCTCGACTGCCGCTCGCTGCCGCTCGGGTCGTGGTCCATATGACAGCGCAAGCACGACAAACGTCTGCGGGACGAGACGAGACGAGACGAGACGAGACGACTAAGGAATAAATTCGTGGTTACAAATCAAATTTGGAACTCCACACTCCTACACAACAATAGGCGGTACGTATTTCAGAATTCACCTGCCGATTCGTACTGTTTTGTCGTTTTCAAAGTCTTCTTGGCAAACGTGGTTAGCACATTCTCCCTCAAACTGAGTTAATTACTGCATTTTCGTACCATTACAGTAGTTTAAAAGGCTTAAGGAAGCATCTTTGTCACAACAGAAAGGTAGTTTGAAAATTGGGCTGGCGACATAACAAAAAACATAACAGGAAGGGAGCCAACAGCACCCGGGTTTCCCAGGCGGTCACCCATCCAAGTACTAGCCGGGCCCGATGATGCTTAACTTCGGTGATCGGACGAGAACCGGTGTATTCATCATGGTATGGCCGTTGGCCCTCATCTAATGTAGGAGCACGGCAGAATTCGCGTTCGGCTTTTCTCCCAACACACAAAATGTTAGTTTTCGGCCGCATTTGACGAAAGCGCTTCCTTCCGCAACCGCCAGTTCCTCGAGGACGGCGCGGGGAGGCGCGCCCGGCGTCCCAGCAGAGTGACGACCGAATTGGCGGGCGCACCGCCGCGTGTGTGAGACGCACTGCTGCTCGTTGCACCCCCTGTCATTCGCTGGGCGCGTGCAGCCTTCGACACTAGCGGAGGACGCATCTTGTCCCTGGTGTTCTGCGGAGGGCCTGTGCGGGGTGCGCCAGTGTCGTGCTGGAGGGCCCACTGGTAGCGATGTGGGCTTCCTCGCCTCGCCTCGCCTCACACCAGGTGTCTGCGTAGTTTGCAGTGCATTCGCACTATTCCTATCCCTGTCCCTGTCCCCGTCCCGACTTGTCCCGACTTTGCTCGACTGCCGCTCGCTGCCGCTCGGGTCGTGGTCCATATGACAGCGCAAGCACGACAAACGTCTGCGGGACGAGACGAGACGAGACGAGACGAGACGACTAAGGAATAAATTCGTGGTTACAAATCAAATTTGGAACTCTACACTCCTACACAACAATAGGCGGTGACGTATTTCAGAAATCACCTGCCGATTCGTACTGTTTTGTCGTTTTCAAAGTCTTCTTGGCAAACTTGGTTAGCTCATTCTCCCTCAAACTGAGTTAATTACTGCATTTTCGTACCATTACAGTAGTTTAAAAGGCTTAAGGAAGCATCTTTGTCACAACAGAAAGGTAGTTTGAAAATTGGACTGGCGACATAACAGAAAAAAACAGGAAGGGAGCCAACAGCACCCGGGTTTCCCAGGCGGTCACCCATCGAAGTACTAGCCGGGCCCGATGATGCTTATCTTCGGTGATCGGACGAGAACCGGTGTATTCATCATGGTATGGCCGTTGGCGCTCATCTAATGTAGGAGCACGGCAGAATTCGCGTTCCGCTTTTCTCCCAACACACAAAATGTTAGTTTTCGGCCGCATTTGACGAAAGCGCTTCCTTCCGCAACCGCCAGTTCCTTGAGGACGGCGCGGGGAGGCGCGCCCGGCGTCCCAGCAGAGTGACGGCTGAATTGGCGGGCGCACCGCCGCGTGTGTGAGACGCACTGCTGCTCGTTGCACCCCCTGTCATTCGCTGGGCGCGTGCAGCCTTCGACACTAGCGGAGGACGCATCTTGTCCCTGGTGCTCAGCGGAGGGCCTGTGCGGGGTGCGCCAGTGTCGTGCTGTAGGGCCCACTGGTAGCGATGTGGGCTTCCTCGCCTCGCCTCGCCTCACACCAGGTGTCTGCGTAGTTTGCAGTGCATTCGCACCATTCCTATCCCTGTCCCTGTCCCCGTCCCGACTTGTCCCGACTTTGCTCGACTGCCGCTCGCTGCCGCTCGGGTCGTGGTCCATATGACAGCGCAAGCACGACAAACGTCTGCGGGACGAGACGAGACGAGACGAGACGAGACGACTAAGGAATAAATTCGTGGTTACAAATCAAATTTGGAACTCCACACTCCTACACAACAATAGGCGGTACGTATTTCAGAATTCACCTGCCGATTCGTACTGTTTTGTCGTTTTCAAAGTCTTCTTGGCAAACGTGGTTAGCACATTCTCCCTCAAACTGAGTTAATTACTGCATTTTCGTACCATTACAGTAGTTTAAAAGGCTTAAGGAAGCATCTTTGTCACAACAGAAAGGTAGTTTGAAAATTGGGTTGGCGACATAACAAAAAACATAACAGGAAGGGAGCCAACAGCACCCGGGTTTCCCAGGCGGTCACCCATCCAAGTACTAGCCGGGCCCGATGATGCTTAACTTCGGTGATCGGACGAGAACCGGTGTATTCATCATGGTATGGCCGTTGGCCCTCATCTAATGTAGGAGCACGGCAGAATTCGCGTTCGGCTTTTCTCCCAACACACAAAATGTTAGTTTTCGGCCGCATTTGACGAAAGCGCTTCCTTCCGCAACCGCCAGTTCCTCGAGGACGGCGCGGGGAGGCGCGCCCGGCGTCCCAGCAGAGTGACGACCGAATTGGCGGGCGCACCGCCGCGTGTATGAGACGCACTGCTGCTCGTTGCACCCCCTGTCATTCGCTGGGCGCGTGCAGCCTTCGACACTAGCGGAGGACGCATCTTGTCCCTGGTGTTCTGCGGAGGGCCTGTGCGGGGTGCGCCAGTGTCGTGCTGGAGGGCCCACTGGTAGCGATGTGGGCTTCCTCGCCTCGCCTCGCCTCACACCAGGTGTCTGCGTAGTTTGCAGTGCATTCGCACCATTCCTATCCCTGTCCCTGTCCCCGTCCCGACTTGTCCCGACTTTGCTCGACTGCCGCTCGCTGCCGCTCGGGTCGTGGTCCATATGACAGCGCAAGCACGACAAACGTCTGCGGGACGAGACGAGACGAGACGAGACGAGACGACTAAGGAATAAATTCGTGGTTACAAATCAAATTTGGAACTCTACACTCCTACACAACAATAGGCGGTGACGTATTTCAGAAATCACCTGCCGATTCGTACTGTTTTGTCGTTTTCAAAGTCTTCTTGGCAAACTTGGTTAGCACATTCTCCCTCAAACTGAGTTAATTACTGCATTTTCGTACCATTACAGTAGTTTAAAAGGCTTAAGGAAGCATCTTTGTCACAAAAGAAAGGTAGTTTGAAAATTGGGCTGGCGACATAAAAAAAAAAAAAAAACAGGAATGGAGCCAACAGCACCCGGGTTTCCCAGGCGGTCACCCATCCAAGTACTAGCCGGGCCCGATGATGCTTATCTTCGGTGATCGGACGAGAACCGGTGTATTCATCATGGTATGGCCGTTGGCGCTCATCTAATGTAGGAGCACGGCAGAATTCGCGTTCCGCTTTTCTCCCAACACACAAAATGTTAGTTTTCGGCCGCATTTGACGAAAGCGCTTCCTTCCGCAACCGCCAGTTCCTCGAGGACGGCGCGGGGAGGCGCGCCCGGCGTCCCAGCAGAGTGACGGCCGAATTGGCGGGCGCACCGCCGCGTGTGTGAGACGCACTGCTGCTCGTTGCACCCCCTGTCATTCGCTGGGCGCGTGCAGCCTTCGACACTAGCGGAGGACGCATCTAGTCCCTGGTGCTCAGCGGAGGGCCTGTGCGGGGTGCGCCAGTGTCGTGCTGGAGGGCCCACTGGTAGCGATGTGGGCTTCCTCGCCTCGCCTCGCCTCACACCAGGTGTCTGCGTAGTTTGCAGTGCATTCGCACCATTCCTATCCCTGTCCCTGTCCCCGTCCCGACTTGTCCCGACTTTGCTCGACTGCCGCTCGCTGCCGCTCGGGTCGTGGTCCATATGACAGCGCAAGCACGACAAACGTCTGCGGGACGAGACGAGACGAGACGACTAAGGAATAAATTCGTGGTTACAAATCAAATTTGGAACTCTACACTCCTACACAACAATAGGCGGTACGTATTTCAGAATTCACCTGCCGATTCGTACTGTTTTGTCGTTTTCAAAGTCTTCTTGGCAAACGTGGTTAGCACATTCTCCCTCAAACTGAGTTAATTACTGCATTTTCGTACCATTACAGTAGTTTAAAAGGCTTAAGGAAGCATCTTTGTCACAACAGAAAGGTAGTTTGAAAATTGGGCTGGCGACATAACAAAAAACATAACAGGAAGGGAGCCAACAGCTCCCGGGTTTCCCAGGCGGTCACCCATCCAAGTACTAGCCGGGCCCGATGATGCTTAACTTCGGTGATCGGACGAGAACCGGTGTATTCATCATGGTATGGCCGTTGGCGCTCATCTAATGTAGGAGCACGGCAGAATTCGCGTTCGGCTTTTCTCCCAACACACAAAATGTTAGTTTTCGGCCGCATTTGACGAAAGCGCTTCCTTCCGCAACCGCCAGTTCCTCGAGGACGGCGCGGGGAGGCGCGCCCGGCGTCCCAGCAGAGTGACGACCGAATTGGCGGGCGCACCGCCGCGTGTGTGAGACGCACTGCTGCTCGTTGCACCCCCTGTCATTCGCTGGGCGCGTGCAGCCTTCGACACTAGCGGAGGACGCATCTTGTCCCTGGTGTTCAGCGGAGGGCCTGTGCGGGGTGTGCCAGTGTCGTGCTGGAGGGCCCACTGATAGCGATGTGGGCTTCCTCGCCTCGCCTCGCCTCACACCAGGTGTCTGCGTAGTTTGCAGTGCATTCGCACTATTCCTATCCCTGTCCCTGTCCCCGTCCCGACTTGTCCCGACTTTGCTCGACTGCCGCTCGCTGCCGCTCGGGTCGTGGTCCATATGACAGCGCAAGCACGACAAACGTCTGCGGGACGAGACGAGACGAGACGAGACGAGACGACTAAGGAATAAATTCGTGGTTACAAATCAAATTTGGAACTCTACACTCCTACAAAACAATAGGCGGTACGTATTTCAGAATTCACCTGCCGATTCGTACTGTTTTGTCGTTTTCAAAGTCTTCTTGGCAAACGTGGTTAGCACATTCTCCCTCAAACTGAGTTAATTACTGCATTTTCGTACCATTACAGTAGTTTAAAAGGCTTAAGGAAGCATCTTTGTCACAACAGAAAGGTAGTTTGAAAATTGGACTGGCGACATAACAAAAAAAAACAGGAAGGGAGCCAACAGCACCCGGGTTTCCCAGGCGGTCACCCATCGAAGTACTAGCCGGGCCCGATGATGCTTATCTTCGGTGATCGGACGAGAACCGGTGTATTCATCATGGTATGGCCGTTGGCGCTCATCTAATGTAGGAGCACGGCAGAATTCGCGTTCCGCTTTTCTCCCAACACACAAAATGTTAGTTTTCGGCCGCATTTGACGAAAGCGCTTCCTTCCGCAACCGCCAGTTCCTTGAGGACGGCGCGGGGAGGCGCGCCCGGCGTCCCAGCAGAGTGACGGCTGAATTGGCGGGCGCACCGCCGCGTGTGTGAGACGCACTGCTGCTCGTTGCACCCCCTGTCATTCGCTGGGCGCGTGCAGCCTTCGACACTAGCGGAGGACGCATCTTGTCCCTGGTGCTCAGCGGAGGGCCTGTGCGGGGTGCGCCAGTGTCGTGCTGTAGGGCCCACTGGTAGCGATGTGGGCTTCCTCGCCTCGCCTCGCCTCACACCAGGTGTCTGCGTAGTTTGCAGTGCATTCGCACCATTCCTATCCCTGTCCCTGTCCCCGTCCCGACTTGTCCCGACTTTGCTCGACTGCCGCTCGCTGCCGCTCGGGTCGTGGTCCATATGACAGCGCAAGCACGACAAACGTCTGCGGGACGAGACGAGACGAGACGAGACGAGACGACTAAGGAATAAATTCGTGGTTACAAATCAAATTTGGAACTCCACACTCCTACACAACAATAGGCGGTACGTATTTCAGAATTCACCTGCCGATTCGTACTGTTTTGTCGTTTTCAAAGTCTTCTTGGCAAACGTGGTTAGCACATTCTCCCTCAAACTGAGTTAATTACTGCATTTTCGTACCATTACAGTAGTTTAAAAGGCTTAAGGAAGCATCTTTGTCACAACAGAAAGGTAGTTTGAAAATTGGGCTGGCGACATAACAAAAAACATAACAGGAAGGGAGCCAACAGCACCCGGGTTTCCCAGGCGGTCACCCATCCAAGTACTAGCCGGGCCCGATGATGCTTAACTTCGGTGATCGGACGAGAACCGGTGTATTCATCATGGTATGGCCGTTGGCCCTCATCTAATGTAGGAGCACGGCAGAATTCGCGTTCGGCTTTTCTCCCAACACACAAAATGTTAGTTTTCGGCCGCATTTGACGAAAGCGCTTCCTTCCGCAACCGCCAGTTCCTCGAGGACGGCGCGGGGAGGCGCGCCCGGCGTCCCAGCAGAGTGACGACCGAATTGGCGGGCGCACCGCCGCGTGTGTGAGACGCACTGCTGCTCGTTGCACCCCCTGTCATTCGCTGGGCGCGTGCAGCCTTCGACACTAGCGGAGGACGCATCTTGTCCCTGGTGTTCTGCGGAGGGCCTGTGCGGGGTGCGCCAGTGTCGTGCTGGAGGGCCCACTGGTAGCGATGTGGGCTTCCTCGCCTCGCCTCGCCTCACACCAGGTGTCTGCGTAGTTTGCAGTGCATTCGCACCATTCCTATCCCTGTCCCTGTCCCCGTCCCGACTTGTCCCGACTTTGCTCGACTGCCGCTCGCTGCCGCTCGGGTCGTGGTCCATATGACAGCGCAAGCACGACAAACGTCTGCGGGACGAGACGAGACGAGACGACTAAGGAATAAATTCGTGGTTACAAATCAAATTTGGAACTCTACACTCCTACACAACAATAGGCGGTACGTATTTCAGAATTCACCTGCCGATTCGTACTGTTTTGTCGTTTTCAAAGTCTTCTTGGCAAACGTGGTTAGCACATTCTCCCTCAAACTGAGTTAATTACTGCATTTTCGTACCATTACAGTAGTTTAAAAGGCTTAAGGAAGCATCTTTGTCACAACAGAAAGGTAGTTTGAAAATTGGGCTGGCGACATAACAAAAAACATAACAGGAAGGGAGCCAACAGCTCCCGGGTTTCCCAGGCGGTCACCCATCCAAGTACTAGCCGGGCCCGATGATGCTTAACTTCGGTGATCGGACGAGAACCGGTGTATTCATCATGGTATGGCCGTTGGCGCTCATCTAATGTAGGAGCACGGCAGAATTCGCGTTCGGCTTTTCTCCCAACACACAAAATGTTAGTTTTCGGCCGCATTTGACGAAAGCGCTTCCTTCCGCAACCGCCAGTTCCTCGAGGACGGCGCGGGGAGGCGCGCCCGGCGTCCCAGCAGAGTGACGACCGAATTGGCGGGCGCACCGCCGCGTGTGTGAGACGCACTGCTGCTCGTTGCACCCCCTGTCATTCGCTGGGCGCGTGCAGCCTTCGACACTAGCGGAGGACGCATCTTGTCCCTGGTGTTCAGCGGAGGGCCTGTGCGGGGTGTGCCAGTGTCGTGCTGGAGGGCCCACTGATAGCGATGTGGGCTTCCTCGCCTCGCCTCGCCTCACACCAGGTGTCTGCGTAGTTTGCAGTGCATTCGCACTATTCCTATCCCTGTCCCTGTCCCCGTCCCGACTTGTCCCGACTTTGCTCGACTGCCGCTCGCTGCCGCTCGGGTCGTGGTCCATATGACAGCGCAAGCACGACAAACGTCTGCGGGACGAGACGAGACGAGACGAGACGAGACGACTAAGGAATAAATTCGTGGTTACAAATCAAATTTGGAACTCTACACTCCTACAAAACAATAGGCGGTACGTATTTCAGAATTCACCTGCCGATTCGTACTGTTTTGTCGTTTTCAAAGTCTTCTTGGCAAACGTGGTTAGCACATTCTCCCTCAAACTGAGTTAATTACTGCATTTTCGTACCATTACAGTAGTTTAAAAGGCTTAAGGAAGCATCTTTGTCACAACAGAAAGGTAGTTTGAAAATTGGACTGGCGACATAACAAAAAAAAACAGGAAGGGAGCCAACAGCACCCGGGTTTCCCAGGCGGTCACCCATCGAAGTACTAGCCGGGCCCGATGATGCTTATCTTCGGTGATCGGACGAGAACCGGTGTATTCATCATGGTATGGCCGTTGGCGCTCATCTAATGTAGGAGCACGGCAGAATTCGCGTTCCGCTTTTCTCCCAACACACAAAATGTTAGTTTTCGGCCGCATTTGACGAAAGCGCTTCCTTCCGCAACCGCCAGTTCCTTGAGGACGGCGCGGGGAGGCGCGCCCGGCGTCCCAGCAGAGTGACGGCTGAATTGGCGGGCGCACCGCCGCGTGTGTGAGACGCACTGCTGCTCGTTGCACCCCCTGTCATTCGCTGGGCGCGTGCAGCCTTCGACACTAGCGGAGGACGCATCTTGTCCCTGGTGCTCAGCGGAGGGCCTGTGCGGGGTGCGCCAGTGTCGTGCTGTAGGGCCCACTGGTAGCGATGTGGGCTTCCTCGCCTCGCCTCGCCTCACACCAGGTGTCTGCGTAGTTTGCAGTGCATTCGCACCATTCCTATCCCTGTCCCTGTCCCCGTCCCGACTTGTCCCGACTTTGCTCGACTGCCGCTCGCTGCCGCTCGGGTCGTGGTCCATATGACAGCGCAAGCACGACAAACGTCTGCGGGACGAGACGAGACGAGACGAGACGAGACGACTAAGGAATAAATTCGTGGTTACAAATCAAATTTGGAACTCCACACTCCTACACAACAATAGGCGGTACGTATTTCAGAATTCACCTGCCGATTCGTACTGTTTTGTCGTTTTCAAAGTCTTCTTGGCAAACGTGGTTAGCACATTCTCCCTCAAACTGAGTTAATTACTGCATTTTCGTACCATTACAGTAGTTTAAAAGGCTTAAGGAAGCATCTTTGTCACAACAGAAAGGTAGTTTGAAAATTGGGCTGGCGACATAACAAAAAACATAACAGGAAGGGAGCCAACAGCACCCGGGTTTCCCAGGCGGTCACCCATCCAAGTACTAGCCGGGCCCGATGATGCTTAACTTCGGTGATCGGACGAGAACCGGTGTATTCATCATGGTATGGCCGTTGGCCCTCATCTAATGTAGGAGCACGGCAGAATTCGCGTTCGGCTTTTCTCCCAACACACAAAATGTTAGTTTTCGGCCGCATTTGACGAAAGCGCTTCCTTCCGCAACCGCCAGTTCCTCGAGGACGGCGCGGGGAGGCGCGCCCGGCGTCCCAGCAGAGTGACGACCGAATTGGCGGGCGCACCGCCGCGTGTGTGAGACGCACTGCTGCTCGTTGCACCCCCTGTCATTCGCTGGGCGCGTGCAGCCTTCGACACTAGCGGAGGACGCATCTTGTCCCTGGTGTTCTGCGGAGGGCCTGTGCGGGGTGCGCCAGTGTCGTGCTGGAGGGCCCACTGGTAGCGATGTGGGCTTCCTCGCCTCGCCTCGCCTCACACCAGGTGTCTGCGTAGTTTGCAGTGCATTCGCACCATTCCTATCCCTGTCCCTGTCCCCGTCCCGACTTGTCCCGATTTGCTCGACTGCCGCTCGCTGCCGCTCGGGTCGTGGTCCATATGACAGCGCAAGCACGACAAACGTCTGCGGGACGAGACGAGACGAGACGAGACGAGACGACTAAGGAATAAATTCGTGGTTACAAATCAAATTTGGAACTCTACACTCCTACACAACAATAGGCGGTGACGTATTTCAGAAATCACCTGCCGATTCGTACTGTTTTGTCGTTTTCAAAGTCTTCTTGGCAAACTTGGTTAGCACATTCTCCCTCAAACTGAGTTAATTACTGCATTTTCGTACCATTACAGTAGTTTAAAAGGCTTAAGGAAGCATCTTTGTCACAACAGAAAGGTAGTTTGAAAATTGGGCTGGCGACATAAAAAAAAAAAAAAACAGGAATGGAGCCAACAGCACCCGGGTTTCCCAGGCGGTAACCCATCCAAGTACTAGCCGGGCCCGATGATGCTTAACTTCGGTGATCGGACGAGAACCGGTGTATTCATCATGGTATGGCCGTTGGCGCTCATCTAATGTAGGAGCACGGCAGAATTCGCGTTCCGCTTTTCTCCCAACACACAAAATGTTAGTTTTCGGCCGCATTTGACGAAAGCGCTTCCTTCCGCAACCGCCAGTTCCTCGAGGACGTCGCGGGGAGGCGCGCCCGGCGTCCCAGCAGAGTGACGGCCGAATTGGCGGGCGCACCGCCGCGTGTGTGAGACGCACTGCTGCTCGTTGCACCCCCTGTCATTCGCTGGGCGCGTGCAGCCTTCGACACTAGCGGAGGACGCATCTAGTCCCTGGTGCTCAGCGGAGGGCCTGTGCGGGGTGCGCCAGTGTCGTGCTGGAGGGCCCACTGGTAGCGATGTGGGCTTCCTCGCCTCGCCTCGCCTCACACCAGGTGTCTGCGTAGTTTGCAGTGCATTCGCACCATTCCTATCCCTGTACCTGTCCCCGTCCCGACTTGTCCCGACTTTGCTCGACTGCCGCTCGCTGCCGCTCGGGTCGTGGTCCATATGACAGCGCAAGCACGACAAACGTCTGCGGGACGAGACGAGACGAGACGACTAAGGAATAAATTCGTGGTTACAAATCAAATTTGGAACTCTACACTCCTACACAACAATAGGCGGTACGTATTTCAGAATTCACCTGCCGATTCGTACTGTTTTGTCGTTTTCAAAGTCTTCTTGGCAAACGTGGTTAGCACATTCTCCCTCAAACTGAGTTAATTACTGCATTTTCGTACCACTACAGTAGTTTAAAAGGCTTAAGGAAGCATCTTTGTCACAACAGAAAGGTAGTTTGAAAATTGGGCTGGCGACATAACAAAAAACATAACAGGAAGGGAGCCAACAGCTCCCGGGTTTCCCAGGCGGTCACCCATCCAAGTACTAGCCGGGCCCGATGATGCTTAACTTCGGTGATCGGACGAGAACCGGTGTATTCATCATGGTATGGCCGTTGGCGCTCATCTAATGTAGGAGCACGGCAGAATTCGCGTTCGGCTTTTCTCCCAACACACAAAATGTTAGTTTTCGGCCGCATTTGACGAAAGCGCTTCCTTCCGCAACCGCCAGTTCCTCGAGGACGGCGCGGGGAGGCGCGCCCGGCGTCCCAGCAGAGTGACGGCCGAATTGGCGGGCGCACCGCCGCGTGTGTGAGACGCACTGCTGCTCGTTGCACCCCCTGTCATTCGCTGGGCGCGTGCAGCCTTCGACACTAGCGGAGGACGCATCTTGTCCCTGGTGTTCAGCGGAGGGCCTGTGCGGGGTGCGCCAGTGTCGTGCTGGAGGGCCCACTGATAGCGATGTGGGCTTCCTCGCCTCGCCTCGCCTCACACCAGGTGTCTGCGTAGTTTGCAGTGCATTCGCACTATTCCTATCCCTGTCCCTGTCCCCGTCCCGACTTGTCCCGACTTTGCTCGACTGCCGCTCGCTGCCGCTCGGGTCGTGGTCCATATGACAGCGCAAGCACGACAAACGTCTGCGGGACGAGACGAGACGAGACGAGACGAGACGACTAAGGAATAAATTCGTGGTTACAAATCAAATTTGGAACTCTACACTCCTACAAAACAATAGGCGGTACGTATTTCAGAATTCACCTGCCGATTCGTACTGTTTTGTCGTTTTCAAAGTCTTCTTGGCAAACGTGGTTAGCACATTCTCCCTCAAACTGAGTTAATTACTGCATTTTCGTACCATTACAGTAGTTTAAAAGGCTTAAGGAAGCATCTTTGTCACAACAGAAAGGTAGTTTGAAAATTGGGCTGGCGACATAACAAAAAACTTAACAGGAAGGGAGCCAACAGCACCCGGGTTTCCCAGGCGGTCACCCATCCAAGTACTAGCCGGGCCCGATGATGCTTAACTTCGGTGATCGGACGAGAACCGGTGTATTCATCATGGTATGGCCGTTGGCCCTCATCTAATGTAGGAGCACGGCAGAATTCGCGTTCGGCTTTTCTCCCAACACACAAAATGTTAGTTTTCGGCCGCATTTGACGAAAGCGCTTCCTTCCGCAACCGCCAGTTCCTCGAGGACGGCGCGGGGAGGCGCGCCCGGCGTCCCAGCAGAGTGACGGCCGAATTGGCGGGCGCACCGCCGCGTGTGTGAGACGCACTGCTGCTCGTTGCACCCCCTGTCATTCGCTGGGCGCGTGCAGCCTTCGACACTAGCGGAGGACGCATTTTGTCCCTGGTGTTCAGCGGAGGGCCTGTGCGGGGTGGGCCAGTGTCGTGCTGGAGGGCCCACTGGTAGCGATGTGGGCTTCCTCGCCTCGCCTCGCCTCACACCAGGTGTCTGCGTAGTTTGCAGTGCATTCGCACCATTCCTATCCCTGTCCCGGTCCCCGTCCCGACTTGTCCCGACTTTGCTCGACTGCCGCTCGCTGCCGCTCGGGTCGTGGTCCATATGACAGCGCAAGCACGACAAACGTCTGCGGGACGAGACGAGACGAGACGAGACGAGACGACTAAGGAATAAATTCGTGGTTACAAATCAAATTTGGAACTCTACACTCCTACACAACAATAGGCGGTACGTATTTCAGAATTCACCTGCCGATTCGTACTGTTTTGTCGTTTTCAAAGTCTTCTTGGCAAACGTGGTTAGCACATTCTCTCTCAAACTGAGTTAATTACTGCATTTTCGTACCATTACAGTAGTTTAAAAGGCTTAAGGAAGCATCTTTGTCACAACAGAAAGGTAGTTTGAAAATTGGGCTGGCGACATAACAAAAAACATAACAGGAAAAGAGCCAACAGCACCCGGGTTTCCCAGGCGGTCACCCATCCAAGTACTAGCCGGGCCCGATGATGCTTAACTTCGGTGATCGGACGAGAACCGGTGTATTCATCATGGTATGGCCGTTGGCGCTCATCTAATGTAGGAGCACGGCAGAATTCGCGTTCGGCTTTTCTCCCAACACACAAAATGTTAGTTTTCGGCCGCATTTGACGAAAGCGCTTCCTTCCGCAACCGCCAGTTCCTCGAGGACGGCGCGGGGAGGCGCGCCCGGCGTCCCAGCAGAGTGACGGCCGAATTGGCGGGCGCACCGCCGCGTGTGTGAGACGCACTGCTGCTCGTTGCACCCCCTGTCATTCGCTGGGCGCGTGCAGCCTTCGACACTAGCGGAGGACGCATCTTGTCCCTGGTGCTCAGCGGAGGGCCTGTGCGGGGTGCGCCAGTGTCGTGCTGGAGGGCCCACTGGTAGCGATGTGGGCTTCCTCGCCTCGCCTCGCCTCACACCAGGTGTCTGCGTAGTTTGCAGTGCATTCGCACCATTCCTATCCCTGTCCCGGTCCCCGTCCCGACTTGTCCCGACTTTGCTCGACTGCCGCTCGCTGCCGCTCGGGTCGTGGTCCATATGACAGCGCAAGCACGACAAACGTCTGCGGGACGAGACGAGACGAGACGAGACGAGACGACTAAGGAATAAATTCGTGGTTACAAATCAAATTTGGAACTCTACACTCCTACACAACAATAGGCGGTACGTATTTCAGAATTCACCTGCCGATTCGTACTGTTTTGTCGTTTTCAAAGTCTTCTTGGCAAACGTGGTTAGCACATTCTCCCTCAAACTGAGTTAATTACTGCATTTTCGTACCATTACAGTAGTTTAAAAGGCTTAAGGAAGCATCTTTGTCACAACAGAAAGGTAGTTTGAAAATTGGGCTGGCGACATAACAAAAAACATAACAGGAAAAGAGCCAACAGCACCCGGGTTTCCCAGGCGGTCACCCATCCAAGTACTAGCCGGGCCCGATGATGCTTAACTTCGGTGATCGGACGAGAACCGGTGTATTCATCATGGTATGGCCGTTGGCGCTCATCTAATGTAGGAGCACGGCAGAATTCGCGTTCGGCTTTTCTCCCAACACACAAAATGTTAGTTTTCGGCCGCATTTGACGAAAGCGCTTCCTTCCGCAACCGCCAGTTCCTCGAGGACGGCGCGGGGAGGCGCGCCCGGCGTCCCAGCAGAGTGACGGCCGAATTGGCGGGCGCACCGCCGCGTGTGTGAGACGCACTGCTGCTCGTTGCACCCCCTGTCATTCGCTGGGCGCGTGCAGCCTTCGACACTAGCGGAGGACGCATCTTGTCCCTGGTGCTCAGCGGAGGGCCTGTGCGGGGTGCGCCAGTGTCGTGCTGGAGGGCCCACTGGTAGCGATGTGGGCTTCCTCGCCTCGCCTCGCCTCACACCAGGTGTCTGCGTAGTTTGCAGTGCATTCGCACCATTCCTATCCCTGTCCCGGTCCCCGTCCCGACTTGTCCCGACTTTGCTCGACTGCCGCTCGCTGCCGCTCGGGTCGTGGTCCATATGACAGCGCAAGCACGACAAACGTCTGCGGGACGAGACGAGACGAGACGAGACGAGACGACTAAGGAATAAATTCGTGGTTACAAATCAAATTTGGAACTCTACACTCCTACACAACAATAGGCGGTACGTATTTCAGAATTCACCTGCCGATTCGTACTGTTTTGTCGTTTTCAAAGTCTTCTTGGCAAACGTGGTTAGCACATTCTCCCTCAAACTGAGTTAATTACTGCATTTTCGTACCATTACAGTAGTTTAAAAGGCTTAAGGAAGCATCTTTGTCACAACAGAAAGGTAGTTTGAAAATTGGGCTGGCGACATAACAAAAAACATAACAGGAAGGGAGCCAACAGCACCCGGGTTTCCCAGGCGGTCACCCATCCAAGTACTAGCCGGGCCCGATGATGCTTAACTTCGGTGATCGGACGAGAACCGGTGTATTCATCATGGTATGGCCGTTGGCGCTCATCTAATGTAGGAGCACGGCAGAATTCGCGTTCGGCTTTTCTCCCAACACACAAAATGTTAGTTTTCGGCCGCATTTGACGAAAGCGCTTCCTTCCGCAACCGCCAGTTCCTCGAGGACGGCGCGGGGAGGCGCGCCCGGCGTCCCAGCAGAGTGACGGCCGAATTGACGGGCGCACCGCCGCGTGTGTGAGACGCACTGCTGCTCGTTGCACCCCCTGTCATTCGCTGGGCGCGTGCAGCCTTCGACACTAGCGGAGGACGCATCTTGTCCCTGGTGCTCAGCGGAGGGCCTGTGCGGGGTGCGCCAGTGTCGTGCTGGAGGGACCACTGGTAGCGATGTGGGCTTCCTCGCCTCGCCTCGCCTCACACCAGGTGTCTGCGTAGTTTGCAGTGCATTCGCACCATTCCTATCCCTGTCCCTGTCCCCGTCCCGACTTGTCCCGACTTTGCTCGACTGCCGCTCGCTGCCGCTCGGGTCGTGGTCCATATGACAGCGCAAGCACGACAAACGTCTGCGGGACGAGACGAGACGAGACGAGACGAGACGACTAAGGAATAAATTCGTGGTTACAAATCAAATTTGGAACTCTACACTCCTACACAACAATAGGCGGTACGTATTTCAGAATTCACCTGCCGATTCGTACTGTTTTGTCGTTTTCAAAGTCTTCTTGGCAAACGTGGTTAGCACATTCTCTCTCAAACTGAGTTAATTACTGCATTTTCGTACCATTACAGTAGTTTAAAAGGCTTAAGGAAGCATCTTTGTCACAACAGAAAGGTAGTTTGAAAATTGGGCTGGCGACATAACAAAAAACATAACAGGAAGGGAGCCAACAGCACCCGGGTTTCCCAGGCGGTCACCCATCCAAGTACTAGCCGGGCCCGATGATGCTTAACTTCGGTGATCGGACGAGAACCGGTGTATTCATCATGGTATGGCCGTTGGCGCTCATCTAATGTAGGAGCACGGCAGAATTCGCGTTCGGCTTTTCTCCCAACACACAAAATGTTAGTTTTCGGCCGCATTTGACGAAAGCGCTTCCTTCCGCAACCGCCAGTTCCTCGAGGACGGCGCGGGGAGGCGCGCCCGGCGTCCCAGCAGAGTGACGGCCGAATTGGCGGGCGCACCGCCGCGTGTGTGAGACGCACTGCTGCTCGTTGCACCCCCTGTCATTCGCTGGGCGCGTGCAGCCTTCGACACTAGCGGAGGACGCATTTTGTCCCTGGTGTTCAGCGGAGGGCCTGTGCGGGGTGCGCCAGTGTCGTGCTGGAGGGCCCACTGGTAGCGATGTGGGCTTCCTCGCCTCGCCTCGCCTCACACCAGGTGTCTGCGTAGTTTGCAGTGCATTCGCACCATTCCTATCCCTGTCCCGGTCCCCGTCCCGACTTGTCCCGACTTTGCTCGACTGCCGCTCGCTGCCGCTCGGGTCGTGGTCCATATGACAGCGCAAGCACGACAAACGTCTGCGGGACGAGACGAGACGAGACGAGACGAGACGACTAAGGAATAAATTCGTGGTTACAAATCAAATTTGGAACTCTACACTCCTACACAACAATAGGCGGTACGTATTTCAGAATTCACCTGCCGATTCGTACTGTTTTGTCGTTTTCAAAGTCTTCTTGGCAAACGTGGTTAGCACATTCTCTCTCAAACTGAGTTAATTACTGCATTTTCGTACCATTACAGTAGTTTAAAAGGCTTAAGGAAGCATCTTTGTCACAACAGAAAGGTAGTTTGAAAATTGGGCTGGCGACATAACAAAAAACATAACAGGAAAAGAGCCAACAGCACCCGGGTTTCCCAGGCGGTCACCCATCCAAGTACTAGCCGGGCCCGATGATGCTTAACTTCGGTGATCGGACGAGAACCGGTGTATTCATCATGGTATGGCCGTTGGCGCTCATCTAATGTAGGAGCACGGCAGAATTCGCGTTCGGCTTTTCTCCCAACACACAAAATGTTAGTTTTCGGCCGCATTTGACGAAAGCGCTTCCTTCCGCAACCGCCAGTTCCTCGAGGACGGCGCGGGGAGGCGCGCCCGGCGTCCCAGCAGAGTGACGGCCGAATTGGCGGGCGCACCGCCGCGTGTGTGAGACGCACTGCTGCTCGTTGCACCCCCTGTCATTCGCTGGGCGCGTGCAGCCTTCGACACTAGCGGAGGACGCATCTTGTCCCTGGTGCTCAGCGGAGGGCCTGTGCGGGGTGCGCCAGTGTCGTGCTGGAGGGCCCACTGGTAGCGATGTGGGCTTCCTCGCCTCGCCTCGCCTCACACCAGGTGTCTGCGTAGTTTGCAGTGCATTCGCACCATTCCTATCCCTGTCCCGGTCCCCGTCCCGACTTGTCCCGACTTTGCTCGACTGCCGCTCGCTGCCGCTCGGGTCGTGGTCCATATGACAGCGCAAGCACGACAAACGTCTGCGGGACGAGACGAGACGAGACGAGACGAGACGACTAAGGAATAAATTCGTGGTTACAAATCAAATTTGGAACTCTACACTCCTACACAACAATAGGCGGTACGTATTTCAGAATTCACCTGCCGATTCGTACTGTTTTGTCGTTTTCAAAGTCTTCTTGGCAAACGTGGTTAGCACATTCTCCCTCAAACTGAGTTAATTACTGCATTTTCGTACCATTACAGTAGTTTAAAAGGCTTAAGGAAGCATCTTTGTCACAACAGAAAGGTAGTTTGAAAATTGGGCTGGCGACATAACAAAAAACATAACAGGAAAAGAGCCAACAGCACCCGGGTTTCCCAGGCGGTCACCCATCCAAGTACTAGCCGGGCCCGATGATGCTTAACTTCGGTGATCGGACGAGAACCGGTGTATTCATCATGGTATGGCCGTTGGCGCTCATCTAATGTAGGAGCACGGCAGAATTCGCGTTCGGCTTTTCTCCCAACACACAAAATGTTAGTTTTCGGCCGCATTTGACGAAAGCGCTTCCTTCCGCAACCGCCAGTTCCTCGAGGACGGCGCGGGGAGGCGCGCCCGGCGTCCCAGCAGAGTGACGGCCGAATTGGCGGGCGCACCGCCGCGTGTGTGAGACGCACTGCTGCTCGTTGCACCCCCTGTCATTCGCTGGGCGCGTGCAGCCTTCGACACTAGCGGAGGACGCATCTTGTCCCTGGTGCTCAGCGGAGGGCCTGTGCGGGGTGCGCCAGTGTCGTGCTGGAGGGACCACTGGTAGCGATGTGGGCTTCCTCGCCTCGCCTCGCCTCACACCAGGTGTCTGCGTAGTTTGCAGTGCATTCGCACCATTCCTATCCCTGTCCCTGTCCCCGTCCCGACTTGTCCCGACTTTGCTCGACTGCCGCTCGCTGCCGCTCGGGTCGTGGTCCATATGACAGCGCAAGCACGACAAACGTCTGCGGGACGAGACGAGACGAGACGAGACGAGACGACTAAGGAATAAATTCGTGGTTACAAATCAAATTTGGAACTCTACACTCCTACACAACAATAGGCGGTACGTATTTCAGAATTCACCTGCCGATTCGTACTGTTTTGTCGTTTTCAAAGTCTTCTTGGCAAACGTGGTTAGCACATTCTCTCTCAAACTGAGTTAATTACTGCATTTTCGTACCATTACAGTAGTTTAAAAGGCTTAAGGAAGCATCTTTGTCACAACAGAAAGGTAGTTTGAAAATTGGGCTGGCGACATAACAAAAAACATAACAGGAAGGGAGCCAACAGCACCCGGGTTTCCCAGGCGGTCACCCATCCAAGTACTAGCCGGGCCCGATGATGCTTAACTTCGGTGATCGGACGAGAACCGGTGTATTCATCATGATATGGCCGTTGGCCCTCATCTAATGTAGGAGCACGGCAGAATTCGCGTTCGGCTTTTCTCCCAACACACAAAATGTTAGTTTTCGGCCGCATTTGACGAAAGCGCTTCCTTCCGCAACCGCCAGTTCCTCGAGGACGGCGCGGGGAGGCGCGCCCGGCGTCCCAGCAGAGTGACGGCCGAATTGGCGGGCGCACCGCCGCGTGTGTGAGACGCACTGCTGCTCGTTGCACCCCCTGTCATTCGCTGGGCGCGTGCAGCCTTCGACACTAGCGGAGGACGCATTTTGTCCCTGGTGTTCAGCGGAGGGCCTGTGCGGGGTGCGCCAGTGTCGTGCTGGAGGGCCCACTGGTAGCGATGTGGGCTTCCTCGCCTCGCCTCGCCTCACACCAGGTGTCTGCGTAGTTTGCAGTGCATTCGCACCATTCCTATCCCTGTCCCGGTCCCCGTCCCGACTTGTCCCGACTTTGCTCGACTGCCGCTCGCTGCCGCTCGGGTCGTGGTCCATATGACAGCGCAAGCACGACAAACGTCTGCGGGACGAGACGAGACGAGACGAGACGAGACGACTAAGGAATAAATTCGTGGTTACAAATCAAATTTGGAACTCTACACTCCTACACAACAATAGGCGGTACGAATTTCAGAATTCACCTGCCGATTCGTACTGTTTTGTCGTTTTCAAAGTCTTCTTGGCAAACGTGGTTAGCACATTCTCTCTCAAACTGAGTTAATTACTGCATTTTCGTACCATTACAGTAGTTTAAAAGGCTTAAGGAAGCATCTTTGTCACAACAGAAAGGTAGTTTGAAAATTGGGCTGGCGACATAACAAAAAACATAACAGGAAAAGAGCCAACAGCACCCGGGTTTCCCAGGCGGTCACCCATCCAAGTACTAGCCGGGCCCGATGATGCTTAACTTCGGTGATCGGACGAGAACCGGTGTATTCATCATGGTATGGCCGTTGGCGCTCATCTAATGTAGGAGCACGGCAGAATTCGCGTTCGGCTTTTCTCCCAACACACAAAATGTTAGTTTTCGGCCGCATTTGACGAAAGCGCTTCCTTCCGCAACCGCCAGTTCCTCGAGGACGGCGCGGGGAGGCGCGCCCGGCGTCCCAGCAGAGTGACGGCCGAATTGGCGGGCGCACCGCCGCGTGTGTGAGACGCACTGCTGCTCGTTGCACCCCCTGTCATTCGCTGGGCGCGTGCAGCCTTCGACACTAGCGGAGGACGCATCTTGTCCCTGGTGCTCAGCGGAGGGCCTGTGCGGGGTGCGCCAGTGTCGTGCTGGAGGGCCCACTGGTAGCGATGTGGGCTTCCTCGCCTCGCCTCGCCTCACACCAGGTGTCTGCGTAGTTTGCAGTGCATTCGCACCATTCCTATCCCTGTCCCTGTCCCCGTCCCGACTTGTCCCGACTTTGCTCGACTGCCGCTCGCTGCCGCTCGGGTCGTGGTCCATATGACAGCGCAAGCACGACAAACGTCTGCGGGACGAGACGAGACGAGACGAGACGAGACGACTAAGGAATAAATTCGTGGTTACAAATCAAATTTGGAACTCTACACTCCTACACAACAATAGGCGGTACGTATTTCAGAATTCACCTGCCGATTCGTACTGTTTTGTCGTTTTCAAAGTCTTCTTGGCAAACGTGGTTAGCACATTCTCCCTCAAACTGAGTTAATTACTGCATTTTCGTACCATTACAGTAGTTTAAAAGGCTTAAAGAAGCAACTTTGTCACAACAGAAAGGTAGTTTGAAAATTGGGCTGGCGACATAACAAAAAACATAACAGGAAAAGAGCCAACAGCACCCGGGTTTCCCAGGCGGTCACCCATCCAAGTACTAGCCGGGCCCGATGATGCTTAACTTCGGTGATCGGACGAGAACCGGTGTATTCATCATGGTATGGCCGTTGGCGCTCATCTAATGTAGGAGCACGGCAGAATTCGCGTTCGGCTTTTCTCCCAACACACAAAATGTTAGTTTTCGGCCGCATTTGACGAAAGCGCTTCCTTCCGCAACCGCCAGTTCCTCGAGGACGGCGCGGGGAGGCGCGCCCGGCGTCCCAGCAGAGTGACGGCCGAATTGGCGGGCGCACCGCCGCGTGTGTGAGACGCACTGCTGCTCGTTGCACCCCCTGTCATTCGCTGGGCGCGTGCAGCCTTCGACACTAGCGGAGGACGCATCTTGTCCCTGGTGCTCAGCGGAGGGCCTGTGCGGGGTGCGCCAGTGTCGTGCTGGAGGGCCCACTGGTAGCGATGTGGGCTTCCTCGCCTCGCCTCGCCTCACACCAGGTGTCTGCGTAGTTTGCAGTGCATTCGCACCATTCCTATCCCTGTCCCTGTCCCCGTCCCGACTTGTCCCGACTTTGCTCGACTGCCGCTCGCTGCCGCTCGGGTCGTGGTCCATATGACAGCGCAAGCACGACAAACGTCTGCGGGACGAGACGAGACGAGACGAGACGAGACGACTAAGGAATAAATTCGTGGTTACAAATCAAATTTGGAACTCTACACTCCTACACAACAATAGGCGGTACGTATTTCAGAATTCACCTGCCGATTCGTACTGTTTTGTCGTTTTCAAAGTCTTCTTGGCAAACGTGGTTAGCACATTCTCCCTCAAACTGAGTTAATTACTGCATTTTCGTACCATTACAGTAGTTTAAAAGGCTTAAAGAAGCAACTTTGTCACAACAGAAAGGTAGTTTGAAAATTGGGCTGGCGACATAACAAAAAACATAACAGGAAGGGAGCCAACAGCACCCGGGTTTCCCAGGCGGTCACCCATCCAAGTACTAGCCGGGCCCGATGATGCTTAACTTCGGTGATCGGACGAGAACCGGTGTATTCATCATGGTATGGCCGTTGGCGCTCATCTAATGTAGGAGCACGGCAGAATTCGCGTTCGGCTTTTCTCCCAACACACAAAATGTTAGTTTGCGGCCGCATTTGACGAAAGCGCTTCCTTCCGCAACCGCCAGTTCCTCGAGGACGGCGCGGGGAGGCGCGCCCGGCGTCCCAGCAGAGTGACGGCCGAATTGGCGGGCGCACCGCCGCGTGTGTGAGACGCACTGCTGCTCGTTGCACCCCCTGTCATTCGCTGGGCGCGTGCAGCCTTCGACACTAGCGGAGGACGCATCTTGTCCCTGGTGCTCAGCGGAGGGCCTGTGCGGGGTGCGCCAGTGTCGTGCTGGAGGGCCCACTGGTAGCGATGTGGGCTTCCTCGCCTCGCCTCGCCTCACACCAGGTGTCTGCGTAGTTTGCAGTGCATTCGCACCATTCCTATCCCTGTCCCGGTCCCCGTCCCGACTTGTCCCGACTTTGCTCGACTGCCGCTCGCTGCCGCTCGGGTCGTGGTCCATATGACAGCGCAAGCACGACAAACGTCTGCGGGACGAGACGAGACGAGACGAGACGAGACGACTAAGGAATAAATTCGTGGTTACAAATCAAATTTGGAACTCTACACTCCTACACAACAATAGGCGGTACGTATTTCAGAATTCACCTGCCGATTCGTACTGTTTTGTCGTTTTCAAAGTCTTCTTGGCAAACGTGGTTAGCACATTCTCTCTCAAACTGAGTTAATTACTGCATTTTCGTACCATTACAGTAGTTTAAAAGGCTTAAGGAAGCATCTTTGTCACAACAGAAAGGTAGTTTGAAAATTGGGCTGGCGACATAACAAAAAACATAACAGGAAAAGAGCCAACAGCACCCGGGTTTCCCAGGCGGTCACCCATCCAAGTACTAGCCGGGCCCGATGATGCTTAACTTCGGTGATCGGACGAGAACCGGTGTATTCATCATGGTATGGCCGTTGGCGCTCATCTAATGTAGGAGCACGGCAGAATTCGCGTTCGGCTTTTCTCCCAACACACAAAATGTTAGTTTTCGGCCGCATTTGACGAAAGCGCTTCCTTCCGCAACCGCCAGTTCCTCGAGGACGGCGCGGGGAGGCGCGCCCGGCGTCCCAGCAGAGTGACGGCCGAATTGGCGGGCGCACCGCCGCGTGTGTGAGACGCACTGCTGCTCGTTGCACCCCCTGTCATTCGCTGGGCGCGTGCAGCCTTCGACACTAGCGGAGGACGCATCTTGTCCCTGGTGCTCAGCGGAGGGCCTGTGCGGGGTGCGCCAGTGTCGTGCTGGAGGGCCCACTGGTAGCGATGTGGGCTTCCTCGCCTCGCCTCGCCTCACACCAGGTGTCTGCGTAGTTTGCAGTGCATTCGCACCATTCCTATCCCTGTCCCTGTCCCCGTCCCGACTTGTCCCGACTTTGCTCGACTGCCGCTCGCTGCCGCTCGGGTCGTGGTCCATATGACAGCGCAAGCACGACAAACGTCTGCGGGACGAGACGAGACGAGACGAGACGAGACGACTAAGGAATAAATTCGTGGTTACAAATCAAATTTGGAACTCTACACTCCTACACAACAATAGGCGGTACGTATTTCAGAATTCACCTGCCGATTCGTACTGTTTTGTCGTTTTCAAAGTCTTCTTGGCAAACGTGGTTAGCACATTCTCTCTCAAACTGAGTTAATTACTGCATTTTCGTACCATTACAGTAGTTTAAAAGGCTTAAGGAAGCATCTTTGTCACAACAGAAAGGTAGTTTGAAAATTGGGCTGGCGACATAACAAAAAACATAACAGGAAAAGAGCCAACAGCACCCGGGTTTCCCAGGCGGTCACCCATCCAAGTACTAGCCGGGCCCGATGATGCTTAACTTCGGTGATCGGACGAGAACCGGTGTATTCATCATGGTATGGCCGTTGGCGCTCATCTAATGTAGGAGCACGGCAGAATTCGCGTTCGGCTTTTCTCCCAACACACAAAATGTTAGTTTTCGGCCGCATTTGACGAAAGCGCTTCCTTCCGCAACCGCCAGTTCCTCGAGGACGGCGCGGGGAGGCGCGCCCGGCGTCCCAGCAGAGTGACGGCCGAATTGGCGGGCGCACCGCCGCGTGTGTGAGACGCACTGCTGCTCGTTGCACCCCCTGTCATTCGCTGGGCGCGTGCAGCCTTCGACACTAGCGGAGGACGCATCTTGTCCCTGGTGCTCAGCGGAGGGCCTGTGCGGGGTGCGCCAGTGTCGTGCTGGAGGGCCCACTGGTAGCGATGTGGGCTTCCTCGCCTCGCCTCGCCTCACACCAGGTGTCTGCGTAGTTTGCAGTGCATTCGCACCATTCCTATCCCTGTCCCGGTCCCCGTCCCGACTTGTCCCGACTTTGCTCGACTGCCGCTCGCTGCCGCTCGGGTCGTGGTCCATATGACAGCGCAAGCACGACAAACGTCTGCGGGACGAGACGAGACGAGACGAGACGAGACGACTAAGGAATAAATTCGTGGTTACAAATCAAATTTGGAACTCTACACTCCTACACAACAATAGGCGGTACGTATTTCAGAATTCACCTGCCGATTCGTACTGTTTTGTCGTTTTCAAAGTCTTCTTGGCAAACGTGGTTAGCACATTCTCTCTCAAACTGAGTTAATTACTGCATTTTCGTACCATTACAGTAGTTTAAAAGGCTTAAGGAAGCATCTTTGTCACAACAGAAAGGTAGTTTGAAAATTGGGCTGGCGACATAACAAAAAACATAACAGGAAAAGAGCCAACAGCACCCGGGTTTCCCAGGCGGTCACCCATCCAAGTACTAGCCGGGCCCGATGATGCTTAACTTCGGTGATCGGACGAGAACCGGTGTATTCATCATGGTATGGCCGTTGGCGCTCATCTAATGTAGGAGCACGGCAGAATTCGCGTTCGGCTTTTCTCCCAACACACAAAATGTTAGTTTTCGGCCGCATTTGACGAAAGCGCTTCCTTCCGCAACCGCCAGTTCCTCGAGGACGGCGCGGGGAGGCGCGCCCGGCGTCCCAGCAGAGTGACGGCCGAATTGGCGGGCGCACCGCCGCGTGTGTGAGACGCACTGCTGCTCGTTGCACCCCCTGTCATTCGCTGGGCGCGTGCAGCCTTCGACACTAGCGGAGGACGCATCTTGTCCCTGGTGCTCAGCGGAGGGCCTGTGCGGGGTGCGCCAGTGTCGTGCTGGAGGGCCCACTGGTAGCGATGTGGGCTTCCTCGCCTCGCCTCGCCTCACACCAGGTGTCTGCGTAGTTTGCAGTGCATTCGCACCATTCCTATCCCTGTCCCGGTCCCCGTCCCGACTTGTCCCGACTTTGCTCGACTGCCGCTCGCTGCCGCTCGGGTCGTGGTCCATATGACAGCGCAAGCACGACAAACGTCTGCGGGACGAGACGATACGAGACGAGACGAGACGACTAAGGAATAAATTCGTGGTTACAAATCAAATTTGGAACTCTACACTCCTACACAACAATAGGCGGTACGTATTTCAGAATTCACCTGCCGATTCGTACTGTTTTGTCGTTTTCAAAGTCTTCTTGGCAAACGTGGTTAGCACATTCTCCCTCAAACTGAGTTAATTACTGCATTTTCGTACCATTACAGTAGTTTAAAAGGCTTAAGGAAGCATCTTTGTCACAACAGAAAGGTAGTTTGAAAATTGGGCTGGCGACATAACAAAAAAAAAACAGGAAGGGAGCCAACAGCACCCGGGTTTCCCAGGCGGTCACCCATCCAAGTACTAGCCGGGCCCGATGATGCTTAACTTCGGTGATCGGACGAGAACCGGTGTATTCATCATGGTATGGCCGTTGGCCCTCATCTAATGTAGGAGCACGGCAGAATTCGCGTTCGGCTTTTCTCCCAACACACAAAATGTTAGTTTGCGGCCGCATTTGACGAAAGCGCTTCCTTCCGCAACCGCCAGTTCCTCGAGGACGGCGCGGGGAGGCGCGCCCGGCGTCCCAGCAGAGTGACGACCGAATTGGCGGGCGCACCGCCGCGTGTGTGAGACGCACTGCTGCTCGTTGCACCCCCTGTCATTCGCTGGGCGCGTGCAGCCTTCGACACTAGCGGAGGACGCATCTTGTCCCTGGTGCTCAGCGGAGGGCCTGTGCGGGGTGCGCCAGTGTCGTGCTGGAGGGCCCACTGGTAGCGATGTGGGCTTCCTCGCCTCGCCTCGCCTCACACCAGGTGTCTGCGTAGTTTGCAGTGCATTCGCACCATTCCTATCCCTGTCCCGGTCCCCGTCCCGACTTGTCCCGACTTTGCTCGACTGCCGCTCGCTGCCGCTCGGGTCGTGGTCCATATGACAGCGCAAGCACGACAAACGTCTGCGGGACGAGACGAGACGAGACGAGACGAGACGACTAAGGAATAAATTCGTGGTTACAAATCAAATTTGGAACTCTACACTCCTACACAACAATAGGCGGTACGTATTTCAGAATTCACCTGCCGATTCGTACTGTTTTGTCGTTTTCAAAGTCTTCTTGGCAAACGTGGTTAGCACATTCTCTCTCAAACTGAGTTAATTACTGCATTTTCGTACCATTACAGTAGTTTAAAAGGCTTAAGGAAGCATCTTTGTCACAACAGAAAGGTAGTTTGAAAATTGGGCTGGCGACATAACAAAAAACATAACAGGAAAAGAGCCAACAGCACCCGGGTTTCCCAGGCGGTCACCCATCCAAGTACTAGCCGGGCCCGATGATGCTTAACTTCGGTGATCGGACGAGAACCGGTGTATTCATCATGGTATGGCCGTTGGCGCTCATCTAATGTAGGAGCACGGCAGAATTCGCGTTCGGCTTTTCTCCCAACACACAAAATGTTAGTTTTCGGCCGCATTTGACGAAAGCGCTTCCTTCCGCAACCGCCAGTTCCTCGAGGACGGCGCGGGGAGGCGCGCCCGGCGTCCCAGCAGAGTGACGGCCGAATTGGCGGGCGCACCGCCGCGTGTGTGAGACGCACTGCTGCTCGTTGCACCCCCTGTCATTCGCTGGGCGCGTGCAGCCTTCGACACTAGCGGAGGACGCATCTTGTCCCTGGTGCTCAGCGGAGGGCCTGTGCGGGGTGCGCCAGTGTCGTGCTGGAGGGCCCACTGGTAGCGATGTGGGCTTCCTCGCCTCGCCTCGCCTCACACCAGGTGTCTGCGTAGTTTGCAGTGCATTCGCACCATTCCTATCCCTGTCCCGGTCCCCGTCCCGACTTGTCCCGACTTTGCTCGACTGCCGCTCGCTGCCGCTCGGGTCGTGGTCCATATGACAGCGCAAGCACGACAAACGTCTGCGGGACGAGACGAGACGAGACGAGACGAGACGACTAAGGAATAAATTCGTGGTTACAAATCAAATTTGGAACTCTACACTCCTACACAACAATAGGCGGTACGTATTTCAGAATTCACCTGCCGATTCGTACTGTTTTGTCGTTTTCAAAGTCTTCTTGGCAAACGTGGTTAGCACATTCTCTCTCAAACTGAGGTAATTACTGCATTTTCGTACCATTACAGTAGTTTAAAAGGCTTAAGGAAGCATCTTTGTCACAACAGAAAGGTAGTTTGAAAATTGGGCTGGCGACATAACAAAAAACATAACAGGAAAAGAGCCAACAGCACCCGGGTTTCCCAGGCGGTCACCCATCCAAGTACTAGCCGGGCCCGATGATGCTTAACTTCGGTGATCGGACGAGAACCGGTGTATTCATCATGGTATGGCCGTTGGCGCTCATCTAATGTAGGAGCACGGCAGAATTCGCGTTCGGCTTTTCTCCCAACACACAAAATGTTAGTTTTCGGCCGCATTTGACGAAAACGCTTCCTTCCGCAACCGCCAGTTCCTCGAGGACGGCGCGGGGAGGCGCGCCCGGCGTCCCAGCAGAGTGACGGCCGAATTGCGGGCGCACCGCCGCGTGTGTGAGACGCACTGCTGCTCGTTGCACCCCCTGTCATTCGCTGGGCGCGTGCAGCCTTCGACACTAGCGGAGGACGCATCTTGTCCCTGGTGCTCAGCGGAGGGCCTGTGCGGGGTGCGCCAGTGTCGTGCTGGAGGGCCCACTGGTAGCGATGTGGGCTTCCTCGCCTCGCCTCGCCTCACACCAGGTGTCTGCGTAGTTTGCAGTGCATTCGCACCATTCCTATCCTGTCCCGGTCCCCGTCCCGACTTGTCCCGACTTTGCTCGACTGCCGCTCGCTGCCGCTCGGGTCGTGGTCCATATGACAGCGCAAGCACGACAAACGTCTGCGGGACGAGACGATACGAGACGAGACGAGACGACTAAGGAATAAATTCGTGGTTACAAATCAAATTTGGAACTCTACACTCCTACACAACAATAGGCGGTACGTATTTCAGAATTCACCTGCCGATTCGTACTGTTTTGTCGTTTTCAAAGTCTTCTTGGCAAACGTGGTTAGCACATTCTCCCTCAAACTGAGTTAATTACTGCATTTTCGTACCATTACAGTAGTTTAAAAGGCTTAAGGAAGCATCTTTGTCACAACAGAAAGGTAGTTTGAAAATTGGGCTGGCGACATAACAAAAAAAAAAACAGGAAGGGAGCCAACAGCACCCGGGTTTCCAGGCGGTCACCCATCCAAGTACTAGCCGGGCCCGATGATGCTTAACTTCGGTGATCGGACGAGAACGGTGTATTCATCATGGTATGGCCGTTGGCCCTCATCTAATGTAGGAGCACGGCAGAATTCGCGTTCGGCTTTTCTCCCAACACACAAAATGTTAGTTTGCGGCCGCATTTGACGAAAGCGCTTCCTTCCGCAACCGCCAGTTCCTCGAGGACGGCGCGGGGAGGCGCGCCCGGCGTCCCAGCAGAGTGACGACCGAATTGGCGGGCGCACCGCCGCGTGTGTGAGACGCACTGCTGCTCGTTGCACGCCCTGTCATTCGCTGGGCGCGTGCAGCCTTCGACACTAGCGGAGGACGCATCTTGTCCCTGGTGCTCAGCGGAGGGCCTGTGCGGGGTGCGCCAGTGTCGTGCTGGAGGGCCCACTGGTAGCGATGTGGGCTTCCTCGCCTCGCCTCGCCTCACACCAGGTGTCTGCGTAGTTTGCAGTGCATTCGCACCATTCCTATCCCTGTCCCTGTCCCCGTCCCGACTTGTCCCGACTTTGCTCGACTGCCGCTCGCTGCCGCTCGGGTCGTGGTCCATATGACAGCGCAAGCACGACAAACGTCTGCGGGACGAGACGAGACGAGACGAGACGAGACGACTAAGGAATAAATTCGTGGTTACAAATCAAATTTGGAACTCTACACTCCTACACAACAATAGGCGGTACGTATTTCAGAATTCACCTGCCGATTCGTACTGTTTTGTCGTTTTCAAAGTCTTCTTGGCAAACGTGGTTAGCACATTCTCTCTCAAACTGAGTTAATTACTGCATTTTCGTACCATTACAGTAGTTTAAAAGGCTTAAGGAAGCATCTTTGTCACAACAGAAAGGTAGTTTGAAAATTGGGCTGGCGACATAACAAAAAACATAACAGGAAAGAGCCAACAGCACCCGGGTTTCCCAGGCGGTCACCCATCCAAGTACTAGCCGGGCCCGATGATGCTTAACTTCGGTGATCGGACGAGAACCGGTGTATTCATCATGGTATGGCCGTTGGCGCTCATCTAATGTAGGAGCACGGCAGAATTCGCGTTCGGCTTTTCTCCCAACACACAAAATGTTAGTTTTCGGCCGCATTTGACGAAAGCGCTTCCTTCCGCAACCGCCAGTTCCTCGAGGACGGCGCGGGGAGGCGCGCCCGGCGTCCCAGCAGAGTGACGGCCGAATTGGCGGGCGCACCGCCGCGTGTGTGAGACGCACTGCTGCTCGTTGCACCCCCTGTCATTCGCTGGGCGCGTGCAGCCTTCGACACTAGCGGAGGACGCATCTTGTCCCTGGTGCTCAGCGGAGGGCCTGTGCGGGGTGCGCCAGTGTCGTGCTGGAGGGCCCACTGGTAGCGATGTGGGCTTCCTCGCCTCGCCTCGCCTCACACCAGGTGTCTGCGTAGTTTGCAGTGCATTCGCACCATTCTATCCCTGTCCCGGTCCCCGTCCCGACTTGTCCCGACTTTGCTCGACTGCCGCTCGCTGCCGCTCGGGTCGTGGTCCATATGACAGCGCAAGCACGACAAACGTCTGCGGGACGAGACGAGACGAGACGAGACGAGACGACTAAGGAATAAATTCGTGGTTACAAATCAAATTTGGAACTCTACACTCCTACACAACAATAGGCGGTACGTATTTCAGAATTCACCTGCCGATTCGTACTGTTTTGTCGTTTTCAAAGTCTTCTTGGCAAACGTGGTTAGCACATTCTCTCTCAAACTGAGTTATTACTGCATTTTCGTACCATTACAGTAGTTTAAAAGGCTTAAGGAAGCATCTTTGTCACAACAGAAAGGTAGTTTGAAAATTGGGCTGGCGACATAACAAAAAACATAACAGGAAAAGAGCCAACAGCACCCGGGTTTCCAGGCGGTCACCCATCCAAGTACTAGCCGGGCCCGATGATGCTTAACTTCGGTGATCGGACGAGAACCGGTGTATTCATCATGGTATGGCCGTTGGCGCTCATCTAATGTAGGAGCACGGCAGAATTCGCGTTCGGCTTTTCTCCCAACACACAAAATGTTAGTTTTCGGCCGCATTTGACGAAAGCGCTTCCTTCCGCAACCGCCAGTTCCTCGAGGACGGCGCGGGGAGGCGCGCCCGGCGTCCCAGCAGAGTGACGGCCGAATTGGCGGGCGCACCGCCGCGTGTGTGAGACGCACTGCTGCTCGTTGCACCCCCTGTCATTCGCTGGGCGCGTGCAGCCTTCGACACTAGCGGAGGACGCATCTTGTCCCTGGTGCTCAGCGGAGGGCCTGTGCGGGGTGCGCCAGTGTCGTGCTGGAGGGCCCACTGGTAGCGATGTGGGCTTCCTCGCCTAGCCTCGCCTCACACCAGGTGTCTGCGTAGTTTGCAGTGCATTCGCACCATTCCTATCCCTGTCCCGGTCCCCGTCCCGACTTGTCCGACTTTGCTCGACTGCCGCTCGCTGCCGCTCGGGTCGTGGTCCATATGACAGCGCAAGCACGACAAACGTCTGCGGGACGAGACGATACGAGACGAGACGAGACGACTAAGGAATAAATTCGTGGTTACAAATCAAATTTGGAACTCTACACTCCTACACAACAATAGGCGGTACGTATTTCAGAATTCACCTGCCGATTCGTACTGTTTTGTCGTTTTCAAAGTCTTCTTGGCAAACGTGGTTAGCACATTCTCCCTCAAACTGAGTTAATTACTGCATTTTCGTACCATTACAGTAGTTTAAAAGGCTTAAGGAAGCATCTTTGTCACAACAGAAAGGTAGTTTGAAAATTGGGCTGGCGACATAACAAAAAAAAAACAGGAAGGGAGCCAACAGCACCCGGGTTTCCCAGGCGGTCACCCATCCAAGTACTAGCCGGGCCCGATGATGCTTAACTTCGGTGATCGGACGAGAACCGGTGTATTCATCATGGTATGGCCGTTGGCCCTCATCTAATGTAGGAGCACGGCAGAATTCGCGTTCGGCTTTTCTCCCAACACACAAAATGTTAGTTGCGGCCGCATTTGACGAAAGCGCTTCCTTCCGCAACCGCCAGTTCCTCGAGGACGGCGCGGGAGGCGCGCCCGGCGTCCCAGCAGAGTGACGACCGAATTGGCGGGCGCACCGCCGCGTGTGTGAGACGCACTGCTGCTCGTTGCACCCCCTGTCATTCGCTGGGCGCGTGCAGCCTTCGACACTAGCGGAGGACGCATCTTGTCCCTGGTGCTCAGCGAGGGCCTGTGCGGGGTGCGCCAGTGTCGTGCTGGAGGGCCCACTGGTAGCGATGTGGGCTTCCTCGCCTCGCCTCGCCTCACACCAGGTGTCTGCGTAGTTTGCAGTGCATTCGCACCATTCCTATCCCTGTCCCGGTCCCCGTCCCGACTTGTCCCGACTTTGCTCGACTGCCGCTCGCTGCCGCTCGGGTCGTGGTCCATATGACAGCGCAAGCACGACAAACGTCTGCGGGACGAGACGAGACGAGACGAGACGAGACGACTAAGGAATAAATTCGTGGTTACAAATCAAATTTGGAACTCTACACTCCTACACAACAATAGGCGGTACGTATTTCAGAATTCACCTGCCTATTCGTACTGTTTTGTCGTTTTCAAAGTCTTCTTGGCAAACGTGGTTAGCACATTCTCTCTCAAACTGAGTTAATTACTGCATTTTCGTACCATTACAGTAGTTTAAAAGGCTTAAGGAAGCATCTTTGTCACAACAGAAAGGTAGTTTGAAAATTGGGCTGGGCGACATAACAAAAAACATAACAGGAAAAGAGCCAACAGCACCCGGGTTTCCCAGGCGGTCACCCATCCAAGTACTAGCCGGGCCGATGATGCTTAACTTCGGTGATCGGACGAGAACCGGTGTATTCATCATGGTATGGCCGTTGGCGCTCATCTAATGTAGGAGCACGGCAGAATTCGCGTTCGGCTTTTCTCCCAACACACAAAATGTTAGTTTTCGGCCGCATTTGACGAAAGCGCTTCCTTCCGCAACCGCCAGTTCCTCGAGGACGGCGCGGGGAGGCGCGCCCGGCGTCCAGCAGAGTGACGGCCGAATTGGCGGGCGCACCGCCGCGTGTGTGAGACGCACTGCTGCTCGTTGCACCCCCTGTCATTCGCTGGGCGCGTGCAGCCTTCGACACTAGCGGAGGACGCATCTTGTCCCTGGTGCTCAGCGGAGGGCCTGTGCGGGGGTGCGCCAGTGTCGTGCTGGAGGGCCCACTGGTAGCGATGTGGGCTTCCTCGCCTCGCCTCGCCTCACAACCAGGTGTCTGCGTAGTTTGCAGTGCATTCGCACCATTCCTATCCCTGTCCCGGTCCCCGTCCCGACTTGTCCCGACTTTGCTCGACTGCCGCTCGCTGCCGCTCGGGTCGTGGTCCATATGACAGCGCAAGCACGACAAACGTCTGCGGGACGAGACGAGACGAGACGAGACGAGACGACTAAGGAATAAATTCGTGGTTACAAATCAAATTTGGAACTCTACACTCCTACACAACAATAGGCGGTACGTATTTCAGAATTCACCTGCCGATTCGTACTGTTTTGTCGTTTCAAAGTCTTCTTGGCAAACGTGGTTAGCACATTCTCTCTCAAACTGAGGTAATTACTGCATTTTCGTACCATTACAGTAGTTTAAAAGGCTTAAGGAAGCATCTTTGTCACAACAGAAAGGTAGTTTGAAAATTGGGCTGGCGACATAACAAAAAACATAACAGGAAAGAGCCAACAGCACCCGGGTTTCCCAGGCGGTCACCCATCCAAGTACTAGCCGGGCCCGATGATGCTTAACTTCGGTGATCGGACGAGAACCGGTGTATTCATCATGGTATGGCCGTTGGCGCTCATCTAATGTAGGAGCACGGCAGAATTCGCGTCGGCTTTTCTCCCAACACACAACCAACACACAAAATGTTAGTTTTCGGCCGCATTTGACGAAAACGCTTCCTTCCGCAACCGCCAGTTCCTCGAGGACGGCGCGGGGAGGCGCGCCCGGCGTCCCAGCAGAGTGACGGCCGAATTGGCGGGCGCACCGCCGCGTGTGTGAGACGCACTGCTGCTCGTTGCACCCCCTGTCATTCGCTGGGCGCGTGCAGCCTTCGACACTAGCGGAGGACGCATCTTGTCCCTGGTGCTCAGCGGAGGGCCTGTGCGGGGTGCGCCAGTGTCGTGCTGGAGGGCCCACTGGTAGCGATGTGGGCTTCCTCGCCTCGCCTCGCCTCACACCAGGTGTCTGCGTAGTTTGCAGTGCATTCGCACCATTCCTATCCCTGTCCCGGTCCCCGTCCCGACTTGTCCCGACTTTGCTCGACTGCCGCTCGCTGCCGCTCGGGTCGTGGTCCATATGACAGCGCAAGCACGACAAACGTCTGCGGGACGAGACGATACGAGACGAGACGAGACGACTAAGGAATAAATTCGTGGTTACAAATCAAATTTGGAACTCTACACTCCTACACAACAATAGGCGGTACGTATTTCAGAATTCACCTGCCGATTCGTACTGTTTTGTCGTTTTCAAAGTCTTCTTGGCAAACGTGGTTAGCACATTCTCCCTCAAACTGAGTTAATTACTGCATTTTCGTACCATTACAGTAGTTTAAAAGGCTTAAGGAAGCATCTTTGTCACAACAGAAAGGTAGTTTGAAAATTGGGCTGGCGACATAACAAAAAAAAAAACAGGAAGGGAGCCAACAGCACCCGGGTTTCCCAGGCGGTCACCCATCCAAGTACTAGCCGGGCCCGATGATGCTTAACTTCGGTGATCGGACGAGAACCGGTGTATTCATCATGGTATGGCCGTTGGCCCTCATCTAATGTAGGAGCACGGCAGAATTCGCGTTCGGCTTTTCTCCCAACACACAAAATGTTAGTTTGCGGCCGCATTTGACGAAAGCGCTTCCTTCCGCAACCGCCAGTTCCTCGAGGACGGCGCGGGGAGGCGCGCCCGGCGTCCCAGCAGAGTGACGACCGAATTGGCGGGCGCACCGCCGCGTGTGTGAGACGCACTGCTGCTCGTTGCACCCCCTGTCATTCGCTGGGCGCGTGCAGCCTTCGACACTAGCGGAGGACGCATCTTGTCCCTGGTGCTCAGCGGAGGGCCTGTGCGGGGTGCGCCAGTGTCGTGCTGGAGGGCCCACTGGTAGCGATGTGGGCTTCCTCGCCTCGCCTCGCCTCACACCAGGTGTCTGCGTAGTTTGCAGTGCATTCGCACCATTCCTATCCCTGTCCCTGTCCCCGTCCCGACTTGTCCCGACTTTGCTCGACTGCCGCTCGCTGCCGCTCGGGTCGTGGTCCATATGACAGCGCAAGCACGACAAACGTCTGCGGGACGAGACGAGACGAGACGAGACGAGACGACTAAGGAATAAATTCGTGGTTACAAATCAAATTTGGAACTCTACACTCCTACACAACAATAGGCGGTACGTATTTCAGAATTCACCTGCCGATTCGTACTGTTTTGTCGTTTTCAAAGTCTTCTTGGCAAACGTGGTTAGCACATTCTCTCTCAAACTGAGTTAATTACTGCATTTTCGTACCATTACAGTAGTTTAAAAGGCTTAAGGAAGCATCTTTGTCACAACAGAAAGGTAGTTTGAAAATTGGGCTGGCGACATAACAAAAAACATAACAGGAAAAGAGCCAACAGCACCCGGGTTTCCCAGGCGGTCACCCATCCAAGTACTAGCCGGGCCCGATGATGCTTAACTTCGGTGATCGGACGAGAACCGGTGTATTCATCATGGTATGGCCGTTGGCGCTCATCTAATGTAGGAGCACGGCAGAATTCGCGTTCGGCTTTTCTCCCAACACACAAAATGTTAGTTTTCGGCCGCATTTGACGAAAGCGCTTCCTTCCGCAACCGCCAGTTCCTCGAGGACGGCGCGGGGAGGCGCGCCCGGCGTCCCAGCAGAGTGACGGCCGAATTGGCGGGCGCACCGCCGCGTGTGTGAGACGCACTGCTGCTCGTTGCACCCCCTGTCATTCGCTGGGCGCGTGCAGCCTTCGACACTAGCGGAGGACGCATCTTGTCCCTGGTGCTCAGCGGAGGGCCTGTGCGGGGTGCGCCAGTGTCGTGCTGGAGGGCCCACTGGTAGCGATGTGGGCTTCCTCGCCTCGCCTCGCCTCACACCAGGTGTCTGCGTAGTTTGCAGTGCATTCGCACCATTCCTATCCCTGTCCCGGTCCCCGTCCCGACTTGTCCCGACTTTGCTCGACTGCCGCTCGCTGCCGCTCGGGTCGTGGTCCATATGACAGCGCAAGCACGACAAACGTCTGCGGGACGAGACGAGACGAGACGAGACGAGACGACTAAGGAATAAATTCGTGGTTACAAATCAAATTTGGAACTCTACACTCCTACACAACAATAGGCGGTACGTATTTCAGAATTCACCTGCCGATTCGTACTGTTTTGTCGTTTTCAAAGTCTTCTTGGCAAACGTGGTTAGCACATTCTCTCTCAAACTGAGTTAATTACTGCATTTTCGTACCATTACAGTAGTTTAAAAGGCTTAAGGAAGCATCTTTGTCACAACAGAAAGGTAGTTTGAAAATTGGGCTGGCGACATAACAAAAAACATAACAGGAAAAGAGCCAACAGCACCCGGGTTTCCCAGGCGGTCACCCATCCAAGTACTAGCCGGGCCCGATGATGCTTAACTTCGGTGATCGGACGAGAACCGGTGTATTCATCATGGTATGGCCGTTGGCGCTCATCTAATGTAGGAGCACGGCAGAATTCGCGTTCGGCTTTTCTCCCAACACACAAAATGTTAGTTTTCGGCCGCATTTGACGAAAGCGCTTCCTTCCGCAACCGCCAGTTCCTCGAGGACGGCGCGGGGAGGCGCGCCCGGCGTCCCAGCAGAGTGACGGCCGAATTGGCGGGCGCACCGCCGCGTGTGTGAGACGCACTGCTGCTCGTTGCACCCCCTGTCATTCGCTGGGCGCGTGCAGCCTTCGACACTAGCGGAGGACGCATCTTGTCCCTGGTGCTCAGCGGAGGGCCTGTGCGGGGTGCGCCAGTGTCGTGCTGGAGGGCCCACTGGTAGCGATGTGGGCTTCCTCGCCTCGCCTCGCCTCACACCAGGTGTCTGCGTAGTTTGCAGTGCATTCGCACCATTCCTATCCCTGTCCCGGTCCCCGTCCCGACTTGTCCCGACTTTGCTCGACTGCCGCTCGCTGCCGCTCGGGTCGTGGTCCATATGACAGCGCAAGCACGACAAACGTCTGCGGGACGAGACGATACGAGACGAGACGAGACGACTAAGGAATAAATTCGTGGTTACAAATCAAATTTGGAACTCTACACTCCTACACAACAATAGGCGGTACGTATTTCAGAATTCACCTGCCGATTCGTACTGTTTTGTCGTTTTCAAAGTCTTCTTGGCAAACGTGGTTAGCACATTCTCCCTCAAACTGAGTTAATTACTGCATTTTCGTACCATTACAGTAGTTTAAAAGGCTTAAGGAAGCATCTTTGTCACAACAGAAAGGTAGTTTGAAAATTGGGCTGGCGACATAACAAAAAAAAAAACAGGAAGGGAGCCAACAGCACCCGGGTTTCCCAGGCGGTCACCCATCCAAGTACTAGCCGGGCCCGATGATGCTTAACTTCGGTGATCGGACGAGAACCGGTGTATTCATCATGGTATGGCCGTTGGCCCTCATCTAATGTAGGAGCACGGCAGAATTCGCGTTCGGCTTTTCTCCCAACACACAAAATGTTAGTTTGCGGCCGCATTTGACGAAAGCGCTTCCTTCCGCAACCGCCAGTTCCTCGAGGACGGCGCGGGGAGGCGCGCCCGGCGTCCCAGCAGAGTGACGACCGAATTGGCGGGCGCACCGCCGCGTGTGTGAGACGCACTGCTGCTCGTTGCACCCCCTGTCATTCGCTGGGCGCGTGCAGCCTTCGACACTAGCGGAGGACGCATCTTGTCCCTGGTGCTCAGCGGAGGGCCTGTGCGGGGTGCGCCAGTGTCGTGCTGGAGGGCCCACTGGTAGCGATGTGGGCTTCCTCGCCTCGCCTCGCCTCACACCAGGTGTCTGCGTAGTTTGCAGTGCATTCGCACCATTCCTATCCCTGTCCCTGTCCCCGTCCCGACTTGTCCCGACTTTGCTCGACTGCCGCTCGCTGCCGCTCGGGTCGTGGTCCATATGACAGCGCAAGCACGACAAACGTCTGCGGGACGAGACGAGACGAGACGAGACGAGACGACTAAGGAATAAATTCGTGGTTACAAATCAAATTTGGAACTCTACACTCCTACACAACAATAGGCGGTACGTATTTCAGAATTCACCTGCCGATTCGTACTGTTTTGTCGTTTTCAAAGTCCTCTTGGCAAACGTGGTTAGCACATTCTCTCTCAAACTGAGTTAATTACTGCATTTTCGTACCATTACAGTAGTTTAAAAGGCTTAAGGAAGCATCTTTGTCACAACAGAAAGGTAGTTTGAAAATTGGGCTGGCGACATAACAAAAAACATAACAGGAAAAGAGCCAACAGCACCCGGGTTTCCCAGGCGGTCACCCATCCAAGTACTAGCCGGGCCCGATGATGCTTAACTTCGGTGATCGGACGAGAACCGGTGTATTCATCATGGTATGGCCGTTGGCGCTCATCTAATGTAGGAGCACGGCAGAATTCGCGTTCGGCTTTTCTCCCAACACACAAAATGTTAGTTTTCGGCCGCATTTGACGAAAGCGCTTCCTTCCGCAACCGCCAGTTCCTCGAGGACGGCGCGGGGAGGCGCGCCCGGCGTCCCAGCAGAGTGACGGCCGAATTGGCGGGCGCACCGCCGCGTGTGTGAGACGCACTGCTGCTCGTTGCACCCCCTGTCATTCGCTGGGCGCGTGCAGCCTTCGACACTAGCGGAGGACGCATCTTGTCCCTGGTGCTCAGCGGAGGGCCTGTGCGGGGTGCGCCAGTGTCGTGCTGGAGGGCCCACTGGTAGCGATGTGGGCTTCCTCGCCTCGCCTCGCCTCACACCAGGTGTCTGCGTAGTTTGCAGTGCATTCGCACCATTCCTATCCCTGTCCCGGTCCCCGTCCCGACTTGTCCCGACTTTGCTCGACTGCCGCTCGCTGCCGCTCGGGTCGTGGTCCATATGACAGCGCAAGCACGACAAACGTCTGCGGGACGAGACGAGACGAGACGAGACGAGACGACTAAGGAATAAATTCGTGGTTACAAATCAAATTTGGAACTCTACACTCCTACACAACAATAGGCGGTACGTATTTCAGAATTCACCTGCCGATTCGTACTGTTTTGTCGTTTTCAAAGTCTTCTTGGCAAACGTGGTTAGCACATTCTCTCTCAAACTGAGTTAATTACTGCATTTTCGTACCATTACAGTACTTTAAAAGGCTTAAGGAAGCATCTTTGTCACAACAGAAAGGTAGTTTGAAAATTGGGCTGGCGACATAACAAAAAACATAACAGGAAGGGAGCCAACAGCACCCGGGTTTCCCAGGCGGTCACCCATCCAAGTACTAGCCGGGCCCGATGATGCTTAACTTCGGTGATCGGACGAGAACCGGTGTATTCATCATGGTATGGCCGTTGGCGCTCATCTAATGTAGGAGCACGGCAGAATTCGCGTTCGGCTTTTCTCCCAACACACAAAATGTTAGTTTTCGGCCGCATTTGACGAAAGCGCTTCCTTCCGCAACCGCCAGTTCCTCGAGGACGGCGCGGGGAGGCGCGCCCGGCGTCCCAGCAGAGTGACGGCCGAATTGGCGGGCGCACCGCCGCGTGTGTGAGACGCACTGCTGCTCGTTGCACCCCCTGTCATTCGCTGGGCGCGTGCAGCCTTCGACACTAGCGGAGGACGCATCTTGTCCCTGGTGCTCAGCGGAGGGCCTGTGCGGGGTGCGCCAGTGTCGTGCTGGAGGGCCCACTGGTAGCGATGTGGGCTTCCTCGTCTCGCCTCGCCTCACACCAGGTGTCTGCGTAGTTTGCAGTGCATTCGCACCATTCCTATCCCTGTCCCGGTCCCCGTCCCGACTTGTCCCGACTTTGCTCGACTGCCGCTCGCTGCCGCTCGGGTCGTGGTCCATATGACAGCGCAAGCACGACAAACGTCTGCGGGACGAGACGAGACGAGACGAGACGAGACGACTAAGGAATAAATTCGTGGTTACAAATCAAATTTGGAACTCTACACTCCTACACAACAATAGGCGGTACGTATTTCAGAATTCACCTGCCGATTCGTACTGTTTTGTCGTTTTCAAAGTCTTCTTGGCAAACGTGGTTAGCACATTCTCCCTCAAACTGAGTTAATTACTGCATTTTCGTACCATTACAGTAGTTTAAAAGGCTTAAGGAAGCATCTTTGTCACAACAGAAAGGTAGTTTGAAAATTGGGCTGGCGACATAACAAAAAACATAACAGGAAGGGAGCCAACAGCACCCGGGTTTCCCAGGCGGTCACCCATCCAAGTACTAGCCGGGCCCGATGATGCTTAACTTCGGTGATCGGACGAGAACCGGTGTATTCATCATGGTATGGCCGTTGGCGCTCATCTAATGTAGGAGCACGGCAGAATTCGCGTTCGGCTTTTCTCCCAACACACAAAATGTTAGTTTTCGGCCGCATTTGACGAAAGCGCTTCCTTCCGCAACCGCCAGTTCCTCGAGGACGGCGCGGGGAGGCGCGCCCGGCGTCCCAGCAGAATGACGGCCGAATTGGCGGGCGCACCGCCGCGTGTGTGAGACGCACTGCTGCTCGTTGCACCCCCTGTCATTCGCTGGGCGCGTGCAGCCTTCGACACTAGCGGAGGACGCATCTTGTCCCTGGTGCTCAGCGGAGGGCCTGTGCGGGGTGCGCCAGTGTCGTGCTGGAGGGCCCACTGGTAGCGATGTGGGCTTCCTCGCCTCGCCTCGCCTCACACCAGGTGTCTGCGTAGTTTGCAGTGCATTCGCACCATTCCTATCCCTGTCCCTGTCCCCGTCCCGACTTGTCCCGACTTTGCTCGACTGCCGCTCGCTGCCGCTCGGGTCGTGGTCCATATGACAGCGCAAGCACGACAAACGTCTGCGGGACGAGACGAGACGAGACGAGACGAGACGACTAAGGAATAAATTCGTGGTTACAAATCAAATTTGGAACTCTACACTCCTACACAACAATAGGCGGTGACGTATTTCAGAAATCACCTGCCGATTCGTACTGTTTTGTCGTTTTCAAAGTCTTCTTGGCAAACTTGGTTAGCACATTCTCCCTCAAACTGAGTTAATTACTGCATTTTCGTACCATTACAGTAGTTTAAAAGGCTTAAGGAAGCATCTTTGTCACAACAGAAAGGTAGTTTGAAAATTGGGCTGGCGACATAACAAAAAAAAAAAAAACAGGAAGGGAGCCAACAGCACCCGGGTTTCCCAGGCGGTCACCCATCCAAGTACTAGCCGGGCCCGATGATGCTTAACTTCGGTGATCGGACGAGAACCGGTGTATTCATCATGGTATGGCCGTTGGCGCTCATCTAATGTAGGAGCACGGCAGAATTCGCGTTCGGCTTTTCTCCCAACACACAAAATGTTAGTTTTCGGCCGCATTTGACGAAAGCGCTTCCTTCCGCAACCGCCAGTTCCTCGAGGACGGCGCGGGGAGGCGCGCCCGGCGTCCCAGCAGAATGACGGCCGAATTGGCGGGCGCACCGCCGCGTGTGTGAGACGCACTGCTGCTCGTTGCACCCCCTGTCATTCGCTGGGCGCGTGCAGCCTTCGACACTAGCGGAGGACGCATCTTGTCCCTGGTGCTCAGCGGAGGGCCTGTGCGGGGTGCGCCAGTGTCGTGCTGGAGGGCCCACTGGTAGCGATGTGGGCTTCCTCGCCTCGCCTCGCCTCACACCAGGTGTCTGCGTAGTTTGCAGTGCATTCGCACCATTCCTATCCCTGTCCCGGTCCCCGTCCCGACTTGTCCCGACTTTGCTCGACTGCCGCTCGCTGCCGCTCGGGTCGTGGTCCATATGACAGCGCAAGCACGACAAACGTCTGCGGGACGAGACGAGACGAGACGAGACGAGACGACTAAGGAATAAATTCGTGGTTACAAATCAAATTTGGAACTCTACACTCCTACACAACAATAGGCGGTACGTATTTCAGAATTCACCTGCCGATTCGTACTGTTTTGTCGTTTTCAAAGTCTTCTTGGCAAACGTGGTTAGCACATTCTCTCTCAAACTGAGTTAATTACTGCATTTTCGTACCATTACAGTAGTTTAAAAGGCTTAAGGAAGCATCTTTGTCACAACAGAAAGGTAGTTTGAAAATTGGGCTGGCGACATAACAAAAAACATAACAGGAAGGGAGCCAACAGCACCCGGGTTTCCCAGGCGGTCACCCATCCAAGTACTAGCCGGGCCCGATGATGCTTAACTTCGGTGATCGGACGAGAACCGGTGTATTCATCATGGTATGGCCGTTGGCGCTCATCTAATGTAGGAGCACGGCAGAATTCGCGTTCGGCTTTTCTCCCAACACACAAAATGTTAGTTTTCGGCCGCATTTGACGAAAGCGCTTCCTTCCGCAACCGCCAGTTCCTCGAGGACGGCGCGGGGAGGCGCGCCCGGCGTCCCAGCAGAGTGACGGCCGAATTGGCGGGCGCACCGCCGCGTGTGTGAGACGCACTGCTGCTCGTTGCACCCCCTGTCATTCGCTGGGCGCGTGCAGCCTTCGACACTAGCGGAGGACGCATCTTGTCCCTGGTGCTCAGCGGAGGGCCTGTGCGGGGTGCGCCAGTGTCGTGCTGGAGGGCCCACTGGTAGCGATGTGGGCTTCCTCGCCTCGCCTCGCCTCACACCAGGTGTCTGCGTAGTTTGCAGTGCATTCGCACCATTCCTATCCCTGTCCCGGTCCCCGTCCCGACTTGTCCCGACTTTGCTCGTCTGCCGCTCGCTGCCGCTCGGGTCGTGGTCCATATGACAGCGCAAGCACGACAAACGTCTGCGGGACGAGACGAGACGAGACGAGACGAGACGACTAAGGAATAGATTCGTGGTTACAAATCAAATTTGGAACTCTACACTCCTACACAACAATAGGCGGTAAGTATTTCAGAATTCACCTGCCGATTCGTACTGTTTTGTCGTTTTCAAAGTCTTCTTGGCAAACGTGGTTAGCACATTCTCCCTCAAACTGAGTTAATTACTGCATTTTCGTACCATTACAGTAGTTTAAAAGGCTTAAGGAAGCATCTTTGTCACAACAGAAAGGTAGTTTGAAAATTGGGCTGGCGACATAACAAAAAACATAACAGGAAGGGAGCCAACAGCACCCGGGTTTCCCAGGCGGTCACCCATCCAAGTACTAGCCGGGCCCGATGATGCTTAACTTCGGTGATCGGACGAGAACCGGTGTATTCATCATGGTATGGCCGTTGGCGCTCATCTAATGTAGGAGCACGGCAGAATTCGCGTTCGGCTTTTCTCCCAACACACAAAATGTTAGTTTTCGGCCGCATTTGACGAAAGCGCTTCCTTCCGCAACCGCCAGTTCCTCGAGGACGGCGCGGGGAGGCGCGCCCGGCGTCCCAGCAGAATGACGGCCGAATTGGCGGGCGCACCGCCGCGTGTGTGAGACGCACTGCTGCTCGTTGCACCCCCTGTCATTCGCTGGGCGCGTGCAGCCTTCGACACTAGCGGAGGACGCATCTTGTCCCTGGTGCTCAGCGGAGGGCCTGTGCGGGGTGCGCCAGTGTCGTGCTGGAGGGCCCACTGGTAGCGATGTGGGCTTCCTCGCCTCGCCTCGCCTCACACCAGGTGTCTGCGTAGTTTGCAGTGCATTCGCACCATTCCTATCCCTGTCCCTGTCCCCGTCCCGACTTGTCCCGACTTTGCTCGACTGCCGCTCGCTGCCGCTCGGGTCGTGGTCCATATGACAGCGCAAGCACGACAAACGTCTGCGGGACGAGACGAGACGAGACGAGACGAGACGACTAAGGAATAAATTCGTGGTTACAAATCAAATTTGGAACTCTACACTCCTACACAACAATAGGCGGTGACGTATTTCAGAAATCACCTGCCGATTCGTACTGTTTTGTCGTTTTCAAAGTCTTCTTGGCAAACTTGGTTAGCACATTCTCCCTCAAACTGAGTTAATTACTGCATTTTCGTACCATTACAGTAGTTTAAAAGGCTTAAGGAAGCATCTTTGTCACAACAGAAAGGTAGTTTGAAAATTGGGCTGGCGACATAACAAAAAAAAAAAACAGGAAGGGAGCCAACAGCACCCGGGTTTCCCAGGCGGTCACCCATCCAAGTACTAGCCGGGCCCGATGATGCTTAACTTCGGTGATCGGACGAGAACCGGTGTATTCATCATGGTATGGCCGTTGGCGCTCATCTAATGTAGGAGCACGGCAGAATTCGCGTTCCGCTTTTCTCCCAACACACAAAATGTTAGTTTTCGGCCGCATTTGACGAAAGCGCTTCCTTCCGCAACCGCCAGTTCCTTGAGGACGGCGCGGGGAGGCGCGCCCGGCGTCCCAGCAGAGTGACGGCCGAATTGGCGGGCGCACCGCCGCGTGTGTGAGACGCACTGCTGCTCGTTGCACCCCCTGTCATTCGCTGGGCGCGTGCAGCCTTCGACACTAGCGGAGGACGCATCTTGTCCCTGGTGCTCAGCGGAGGGCCTGTGCGGGGTGCGCCAGTGTCGTGCTGGAGGGCCCACTGGTAGCGATGTGGGCTTCCTCGCCTCGCCTCGCCTCACACCAGGTGTCTGCGTAGTTTGCAGTGCATTCGCACCATTCCTATCCCTGTCCCTGTCCCCGTCCCGACTTGTCCCGACTTTGCTCGACTGCCGCTCGCTGCCGCTCGGGTCGTGGTCCATATGACAGCGCAAGCACGACAAACGTCTGCGGGACGAGACGAGACGAGACGAGACGAGACGACTAAGGAATAAATTCGTGGTTACAAATCAAATTTGGAACTCTACACTCCTACACAACAATAGGCGGTACGTATTTCAGAATTCACCTGCCGATTCGTACTGTTTTGTCGTTTTCAAAGTCTTCTTGGCAAACGTGGTTAGCACATTCTCCCTCAAACTGAGTTAATTACTGCATTTTCGTACCATTACAGTAGTTTAAAAGGCTTAAGGAAGCATCTTTGTCACAACAGAAAGGTAGTTTGAAAATTGGGCTGGCGACATAACAAAAAAAAAAAACAGGAAGGGAGCCAACAGCACCCGGGTTTCCCAGGCGGTCACCCATCCAATTACTAGCCGGGCCCGATGATGCTTAACTTCGGTGATCGGACGAGAACCGGTGTATTCATCATGGTATGGCCGTTGGCGCTCATCTAATGTAGGAGCACGGCAGAATTCGCGTTCGGCTTTTCTCCCAACACACAAAATGTTAGTTTTCGGCCGCATTTGACGAAAGCGCTTCCTTCCGCAACCGCCAGTTCCTCGAGGACGGCGCGGGGAGGCGCGCCCGGCGTCCCAGCAGAATGACGGCCGAATTGGCGGGCGCACCGCCGCGTGTGTGAGACGCACTGCTGCTCGTTGCACCCCCTGTCATTCGCTGGGCGCGTGCAGCCTTCGACACTAGCGGAGGACGCATCTTGTCCCTGGTGCTCAGCGGAGGGCCTGTGCGGGGTGCGCCAGTGTCGTGCTGGAGGGCCCACTGGTAGCGATGTGGGCTTCCTCGCCTCGCCTCGCCTCACACCAGGTGTCTGCGTAGTTTGCAGTGCATTCGCACCATTCCTATCCCTGTCCCTGTCCCCGTCCCGACTTGTCCCGACTTTGCTCGACTGCCGCTCGCTGCCGCTCGGGTCGTGGTCCATATGACAGCGCAAGCACGACAAACGTCTGCGGGACGAGACGAGACGAGACGAGACGAGACGACTAAGGAATAAATTCGTGGTTACAAATCAAATTTGGAACTCTACACTCCTACACAACAATAGGCGGTACGTATTTCAGAAATCACCTGCCGATTCGTACTGTTTTGTCGTTTTCAAAGTCTTCTTGGCAAACGTGGTTAGCACATTCTCCCTCAAACTGAGTTAATTACTGCATTTTCGTACCATTACAGTAGTTTAAAAGGCTTAAGGAAGCATCTTTGTCACAACAGAAAGGTAGTTTGAAAATTGGGCTGGCGACATAACAAAAAAAAAAAACAGGAAGGGAGCCAACAGCACCCAGGTTTCCCAGGCGGTCACCCATCCAAGTACTAGCCGGGCCCGATGATGCTTAACTTCGGTGATCGGACGAGAACCTGTGTATTCATCATGGTATGGCCGTTGGCGCTCATCTAATGTAGGAGCACGGCAGAATTCTCGTTCGGCTTTTCTCCCAACACACAAAATGTTAGTTTTCGGCCGCATTTGACGAAAGCGCTTCCTTCCGCAACCGCCAGTTCCTCGAGGACGGCGCGGGGAGGCGCGCCCGGCGTCCCAGCAGAGTGACGACCGAATTGGCGGGCGCACTGCCGCGTGTGTGAGACGCACTGCTGCTCGTTGCACCCCCTGTCATTCGCTGGGCGCGTACAGCCTTCGACACTAGCGGAGGACGCATCTTGTCCCTGGTGTTCAGCGGAGGGCCTGTGCGGGGTGCGCCAGTGTCGTGCTGGAGGGCCCACTGGTAGCGATGTGGGCTTCCTCGCCTCGCCTCGCCTCACACCAGGTGTCTGCGTAGTTTGCAGTGCATTCGCACCATTCCTATCCCTGTCCCTGTCCCCGTCCCTACTTGTCCCGACTTTGCTCGACTGCCGCTCGCTGCCGCTCGGCTCGTGGTCCATATGACAGCGCAAGCACGACAAACGTCTGCGGGACGAGACGAGACGAGACGAGACGAGACGACTAAGGAATAAATTCGTGGTTACAAATCAAATTTGGAACTCTACACTCCTACACAACAATAGGCGGTGACGTATTTCAGAAATCACCTGCCGATTCGTACTGTTTTGTCGTTTTCAAAGTCTTCTTGGCAAACTTGGTTAGCACATTCTCCCTCAAACTGAGTTAATTACTGCATTTTCGTACCATTACAGTAGTTTAAAAGGCTTAAGGAAGCATCTTTGTCACAACAGAAAGGTAGTTTGAAAATTGGGCTGGCGACATAACAAAAAAAAAAAAACAGGAAGGGAGCCAACAGCACCCGGGTTTCCCAGGCGGTCACCCATCCAAGTACTAGCCGGGCCCGATGATGCTTAACTTCGGTGATCGGACGAGAACCGGTGTATTCATCATGGTATGGCCGTTGGCGCTCATCTAATGTAGGAGCACGGCAGAATTCGCGTTCGGCTTTTCTCCCAACACACAAAATGTTAGTTTTCGGCCGCATTTGACGAAAGCGCTTCCTTCCGCAACCGCCAGTTCCTCGAGGACGGCGCGGGGAGGCGCGCCCGGCGTCCCAGCAGAATGACGGCCGAATTGGCGGGCGCACCGCCGCGTGTGTGAGACGCACTGCTGCTCGTTGCACCCCCTGTCATTCGCTGGGCGCGTGCAGCCTTCGACACTAGCGGAGGACGCATCTTGTCCCTGGTGCTCAGCGGAGGGCCTGTGCGGGGTGGGCCAGTGTCGTGCTGGAGGGCCCACTGGTAGCGATGTGGGCTTCCTCGCCTCGCCTCGCCTCACACCAGGTGTCTGCGTAGTTTGCAGTGCATTCGCACCATTCCTATCCCTGTCCCTGTCCCCGTCCCGACTCGTCCCGACTTTGCTCGACTGCCGCTCGCTGCCGCTCGGGTCGTGGTCCATATGACAGCGCAAGCACGACAAACGTCTGCGGGACGAGACGAGACGAGACGAGACGAGACGACTAAGGAATAAATTCGTGGTTACAAATCAAATTTGGAACTCTACACTCCTACACAACAATAGGCGGTGACGTATTTCAGAAATCACCTGCCGATTCGTACTGTTTTGTCGTTTTCAAAGTCTTCTTGGCAAACTTGGTTAGCACATTCTCCCTCAAACTGAGTTAATTACTGCATTTTCGTACCATTACAGTAGTTTAAAAGGCTTAAGGAAGCATCTTTGTCACAACAGAAAGGTAGTTTGAAAATTGGGCTGGCGACATAACAAAAAAAAAAAAAACATGAAGGGAGCCAACAGCACCCGGGTTTCCCAGGCGGTCACCCATCCAAGTACTAGCCGGGCCCGATGATGCTTAACTTCGGTGATCGGACGAGAACCGGTGTATTCATCATGGTATGGCCGTTGGCGCTCATCTAATGTAGGAGCACGGCAGAATTCGCGTTCCGCTTTTCTCCCAACACACAAAATGTTAGTTTTCGGCCGCATTTGACGAAAGCGCTTCCTTCCGCAACCGCCAGTTCCTTGAGGACGGCGCGGGGAGGCGCGCCCGGCGTCCCAGCAGAGTGACGGCCGAATTGGCGGGCGCACCGCCGCGTGTGTGAGACGCACTGCTGCTCGTTGCACCCCCTGTCATTCGCTGGGCGCGTGCAGCCTTCGACACTAGCGGAGGACGCATCTTGTCCCTGGTGCTCAGCGGAGGGCCTGTGCGGGGTGCGCCAGTGTCGTGCTGGAGGGCCCACTGGTAGCGATGTGGGCTTCCTCGCCTCGCCTCGCCTCACACCAGGTGTCTGCGTAGTTTGCAGTGCATTCGCACCATTCCTATCCCTGTCCCTGTCCCCGTCCCGACTTGTCCCGACTTTGCTCGACTGCCGCTCGCTGCCGCTCGGGTCGTGGTCCATATGACAGCGCAAGCACGACAAACGTCTGCGGGACGAGACGAGACGAGACGAGACGAGACGACTAAGGAATAAATTCGTGGTTACAAATCAAATTTGGAACTCTACACACCTACACAACAATAGGCGGTACGTATTTCAGAATTCACCTGCCGATTCGTACTGTTTTGTCGTTTTCAAAGTCTTCTTGGCAAACGTGGTTAGCACATTCTCCCTCAAACTGAGTTAATTACTGCATTTTCGTACCATTACAGTAGTTTAAAAGGCTTAAGGAAGCATCTTTGTCACAACAGAAAGGTAGTTTGAAAATTGGGCTGGCGACATAACAAAAAAAAAAAACAGGAAGGGAGCCAACAGCACCCGGGTTTCCCAGGCGGTCACCCATCCAAGTACTAGCCGGGCCCGATGATGCTTAACTTCGGTGATCGGACGAGAACCGGTGTATTCATCATGGTATGGCCGTTGGCGCTCATCTAATGTAGGAGCACGGCAGAATTCGCGTTCCGCTTTTCTCCCAACACACAAAATGTTAGTTTTCGGCCGCATTTGACGAAAGCGCTTCCTTCCGCAACCGCCAGTTCCTCGAGGACGGCGCGGGGAGGCGCGCCCGGCGTCCCAGCAGAGTGACGGCCGAATTGGCGGGCGCACCGCCGCGTGTGTGAGACGCACTGCTGCTCGTTGCACCCCCTGTCATTCGCTGGGCGCGTGCAGCCTTCGACACTAGCGGAGGACGCATCTTGTCCCTGGTGCTCAGCGGAGGGCCTGTGCGGGGTGCGCCAGTGTCGTGCTGGAGGGCCCACTGGTAGCGATGTGGGCTTCCTCGCCTCGCCTCGCCTCACACCAGGTGTCTGCGTAGTTTGCAGTGCATTCGCACCATTCCTATCCCTGTCCCTGTCCCCGTCCCGACTTGTCCCGAATTTGCTCGACTGCCGCTCGCTGCCGCTCGGGTCGTGGTCCATATGACAGCGCAAGCACGACAAACGTCTGCGGGACGAGACGAGACGAGACGAGACGAGACGACTAAGGATTAAATTCGTGGTTACAAATCAAATTTGGAACTCTACACTCCTACACAACAATAGGCGGTACGTATTTCAGAATTCACCTGCCGATTCGTACTGTTTTGTCGTTTTCAAAGTCTTCTTGGCAAACGTGGTTAGCACATTCTCCCTCAAACTGAGTTAATTACTGCATTTTCGTACCATTACAGTAGTTTAAAAGGCTTAAGGAAGCATCTTTGTCACAACAGAAAGGTAGTTTGAAAATTGGGCTGGCGACATAACAAAAAAAAAAACAGGAAGGGAGCCAACAGCACCCGGGTTTCCCAGGCGGTCACCCATCCAAGTACTAGCCGGGCCCGATGATGCTTAACTTCGGTGATCGGACGAGAACCGGTGTATTCATCATGGTATGGCCGTTGGCCCTCATCTAATGTAGGAGCACGGCAGAATTCGCGTTCCGCTTTTCTCCCAACACACAAAATGTTAGTTTTCGGCCGCATTTGACGAAAGCGCTTCCTTCCGCAACCGCCAGTTCCTCGAGGGCGGCGCGGGGAGGCGCGCCCGGCGTCCCAGCAGAGTGACGACCGAATTGGCGGGCGCACCGCCGCGTGTGTGAGACGCACTGCTGCTCGTTGCACCCCCTGTCATTCGCTGGGCGCGTGCAGCCTTCGACACTAGCGGAGGACGCATCTTGTCCCTGGTGTTCAGCGGAGGGCCTGTGCGGGGTGCGCCAGTGTCGTGCTGGAGGGGCCACTGGTAGCAATGTGGGCTACCTCGCCTCGCCTCGCCTCACACCAGGTGTCTGCGTAGTTTGCAGTGCATTCGCACTATTCCTATCCCTGTCCCTGTCCCCGTCCCGACTTGTCCCGACTTTGCTCGACTGCCGCTCGCTGCCGCTCGGGTCGTGGTCCATATGACAGCGCAAGCACGACAAACGTCTGCGGGACGAGACGAGACGAGACGAGACGAGACGACTAAGGAATAAATTCGTGGTTACAAATCAAATTTGGAACTCTACACTCCTACACAACAATAGGCGGTACGTATTTCAGAATTCACCTGCCGATTCGTACTGTTTTGTCGTTTTCAAAGTCTTCTTGGCAAACTTGGTTAGCACATTCTCCCTCAAACTGAGTTAATTACTGCATTTTCGTACCATTACAGTAGTTTAAAAGGCTTAAGGAAGCATCTTTGTCACAACAGAAAGGTAGTTTGAAAATTGGGCCGGCGACATAACAAAAAAAAAAAAACAGGAAGGGAGCCAACAGCACCCGGGTTTCCCAGGCGGTCACCCATCCAAGTACTAGCCGGGCCCGATGATGCTTAACTTCGGTGATCGGACGAGAACCGGTGTATTCATCATGGTATGGCCGTTGGCCCTCATCTAATGTAGGAGCACGGCAGAATTCGCGTTCGGCTTTTCTCCCAACACACAAAATGTTAGTTTTCGGCCGCATTTGACGAAAGCGCTTCCTTCCGCAACCGCCAGTTCCTCGAGGGCGGCGCGGGGAGGCGCGCCCGGCGTCCCAGCAGAGTGACGACCGAATTGGCGGGCGCACCGCCGCGTGTGTGAGACGCACTGCTGCTCGTTGCACCCCCTGTCATTCGCTGGGCGCGTGCAGCCTTCGACACTAGCGGAGGACGCATCTTGTCCCTGGTGTTCTGCGGAGGGCCTGTGCGGGGTGCGCCAGTGTCGTGCTGGAGGGCCCACTGGTAGCGATGTGGGCTTCCTCGCCTCGCCTCGCCTCACACCAGGTGTCTGCGTAGTTTGCAGTGCATTCGCACTATTCCTATCCCTGTCCCTGTCCCCGTCCCGACTTGTCCCGACTTTGCTCGACTGCCGCTCGCTGCCGCTCGGGTCGTGGTCCATATGACAGCGCAAGCACGACAAACGTCTGCGGGACGAGACGAGACGAGACGAGACGAGACGACTAAGGAATAAATTCGTGGTTACAAATCAAATTTGGAACTCTACACTCCTACACAACAATAGGCGGTGACGTATTTCAGAAATCACCTGCCGATTCGTACTGTTTTGTCGTTTTCAAAGTCTTCTTGGCAAACTTGGTTAGCTCATTCTCCCTCAAACTGAGTTAATTACTGCATTTTCGTACCATTACAGTAGTTTAAAAGGCTTAAGGAAGCATCTTTGTCACAACAGAAAGGTAGTTTGAAAATTGGGCTGGCGACATAACAAAAAAAAAAAAAAAACAGGAATGGAGCCAACAGCACCCGGGTTTCCCAGGCGGTCACCCATCCAAGTACTAGCCGGGCCCGATGATGCTTAACTTCGGTGATCGGACGAGAACCGGTGTATTCATCATGGTATGGCCGTTGGCGCTCATCTAATGTAGGAGCACGGCAGAATTCGCGTTCGGCTTTTCTCCCAACACACAAAATGTTAGTTTTCGGCCGCATTTGACGAAAGCGCTTCCTTCCGCAACCGCCAGTTCCTCGAGGACGGCGCGGGGAGGCGCGCCCGGCGTCCCAGCAGAGTGACGGCCGAATTGGCGGGCGCACCGCCGCGTGTGTGAGACGCACTGCTGCTCGTTGCACCCCCTGTCATTCGCTGGGCGCGTGCAGCCTTCGACACTAGCGGAGGACGCATCTAGTCCCTGGTGCTCAGCGGAGGGCCTGTGCGGGGTGCGCCAGTGTCGTGCTGGAGGGCCCACTGGTAGCGATGTGGGCTTCCTCGCCTCGCCTCGCCTCACACCAGGTGTCTGCGTAGTTTGCAGTGCATTCGCACCATTCCTATCCCTGTCCCTGTCCCCGTCCCTACTTGTCCCGACTTTGCTCGACTGCCGCTCGCTGCCGCTCGGCTCGTGGTCCATATGACAGCGCAAGCACGACAAACGTCTGCGGGACGAGACGAGACGAGACGAGACGAGACGACTAAGGAATAAATTCGTGGTTACAAATCAAATTTGGAACTCTACACTCCTACACAACAATAGGCGGTGACGTATTTCAGAAATCACCTGCCGATTCGTACTGTTTTGTCGTTTTCAAAGTCTTCTTGGCAAACTTGGTTAGCACATTCTCCCTCAAACTGAGTTAATTACTGCATTTTCGTACCATTACAGTAGTTTAAAAGGCTTAAGGAAGCATCTTTGTCACAACAGAAAGGTAGTTTGAAAATTGGGCTGGCGACATAACAAAAAACATAACAGGAAGGGAGCCAACAGCACCCGGGTTTCCCAGGCGGTCACCCATCCAAGTACTAGCCGGGCCCGATGATGCTTAACTTCGGTGATCGGACGAGAACCGGTGTATTCATCATGGTATGGCCGTTGGCGCTCATCTAATGTAGGAGCACGGCAGAATTCGCGTTCGGCTTTTCTCCCAACACACAAAATGTTAGTTTTCGGCCGCATTTGACGAAAGCGCTTCCTTCCGCAACCGCCAGTTCCTCGAGGACGGCGCGGGGAGGCGCGCCCGGCGTCCCAGCAGAATGACGGCCGAATTGGCGGGCGCACCGCCGCGTGTGTGAGACGCACTGCTGCTCGTTGCACCCCCTGTCATTCGCTGGGCGCGTGCAGCCTTCGACACTAGCGGAGGACGCATCTTGTCCCTGGTGCTCAGCGGAGGGCCTGTGCGGGGTGGGCCAGTGTCGTGCTGGAGGGCCCACTGGTAGCGATGTGGGCTTCCTCGCCTCGCCTCGCCTCACACCAGGTGTCTGCGTAGTTTGCAGTGCATTCGCACCATTCCTATCCCTGTCCCTGTCCCCGTCCCGACTCGTCCCGACTTTGCTCGACTGCCGCTCGCTGCCGCTCGGGTCGTGGTCCATATGACAGCGCAAGCACGACAAACGTCTGCGGGACGAGACGAGACGAGACGAGACGAGACGACTAAGGAATAAATTCGTGGTTACAAATCAAATTTGGAACTCTACACTCCTACACAACAATAGGCGGTGACGTATTTCAGAAATCACCTGCCGATTCGTACTGTTTTGTCGTTTTCAAAGTCTTCTTGGCAAACTTGGTTAGCACATTCTCCCTCAAACTGAGTTAATTACTGCATTTTCGTACCATTACAGTAGTTTAAAAGGCTTAAGGAAGCATCTTTGTCACAACAGAAAGGTAGTTTGAAAATTGGGCTGGCGACATAACAAAAAAAAAAAAACATGAAGGGAGCCAACAGCACCCGGGTTTCCCAGGCGGTCACCCATCCAAGTACTAGCCGGGCCCGATGATGCTTAACTTCGGTGATCGGACGAGAACCGGTGTATTCATCATGGTATGGCCGTTGGCGCTCATCTAATGTAGGAGCACGGCAGAATTCGCGTTCCGCTTTTCTCCCAACACACAAAATGTTAGTTTTCGGCCGCATTTGACGAAAGCGCTTCCTTCCGCAACCGCCAGTTCCTTGAGGACGGCGCGGGGAGGCGCGCCCGGCGTCCCAGCAGAGTGACGGCCGAATTGGCGGGCGCACCGCCGCGTGTGTGAGACGCACTGCTGCTCGTTGCACCCCCTGTCATTCGCTGGGCGCGTGCAGCCTTCGACACTAGCGGAGGACGCATCTTGTCCCTGGTGCTCAGCGGAGGGCCTGTGCGGGGTGCGCCAGTGTCGTGCTGGAGGGCCCACTGGTAGCGATGTGGGCTTCCTCGCCTCGCCTCGCCTCACACCAGGTGTCTGCGTAGTTTGCAGTGCATTCGCACCATTCCTATCCCTGTCCCTGTCCCCGTCCCGACTTGTCCCGACTTTGCTCGACTGCCGCTCGCTGCCGCTCGGGTCGTGGTCCATATGACAGCGCAAGCACGACAAACGTCTGCGGGACGAGACGAGACGAGACGAGACGAGACGACTAAGGAATAAATTCGTGGTTACAAATCAAATTTGGAACTCTACACACCTACACAACAATAGGCGGTACGTATTTCAGAATTCACCTGCCGATTCGTACTGTTTTGTCGTTTTCAAAGTCTTCTTGGCAAACGTGGTTAGCACATTCTCCCTCAAACTGAGTTAATTACTGCATTTTCGTACCATTACAGTAGTTTAAAAGGCTTAAGGAAGCATCTTTGTCACAACAGAAAGGTAGTTTGAAAATTGGGCTGGCGACATAACAAAAAAAAAAAACAGGAAGGGCGCCAACAGCACCCGGGTTTCCCAGGCGGTCACCCATCCAAGTACTAGCCGGGCCCGATGATGCTTAACTTCGGTGATCGGACGAGAACCGGTGTATTCATCATGGTATGGCCGTTGGCGCTCATCTAATGTAGGAGCACGGCAGAATTCGCGTTCCGCTTTTCTCCCAACACACAAAATGTTAGTTTTCGGCCGCATTTGACGAAAGCGCTTCCTTCCGCAACCGCCAGTTCCTCGAGGACGGCGCGGGGAGGCGCGCCCGGCGTCCCAGCAGAGTGACGGCCGAATTGGCGGGCGCACCGCCGCGTGTGTGAGACGCACTGCTGCTCGTTGCACCCCCTGTCATTCGCTGGGCGCGTGCAGCCTTCGACACTAGCGGAGGACGCATCTTGTCCCTGGTGCTCAGCGGAGGGCCTGTGCGGGGTGCGCCAGTGTCGTGCTGGAGGGCCCACTGGTAGCGATGTGGGCTTCCTCGCCTCGCCTCGCCTCACACCAGGTGTCTGCGTAGTTTGCAGTGCATTCGCACCATTCCTATCCCTGTCCCTGTCCCCGTCCCGACTTGTCCCGAATTTGCTCGACTGCCGCTCGCTGCCGCTCGGGTCGTGGTCCATATGACAGCGCAAGCACGACAAACGTCTGCGGGACGAGACGAGACGAGACGAGACGAGACGACTAAGGAATAAATTCGTGGTTACAAATCAAATTTGGAACTCTACACTCCTACACAACAATAGGCGGTACGTATTTCAGAATTCACCTGCCGATTCGTACTGTTTTGTCGTTTTCAAAGTCTTCTTGGCAAACTTGGTTAGCACATTCTCCCTCAAACTGAGTTAATTACTGCATTTTCGTACCATTACAGTAGTTTAAAAGGCTTAAGGAAGCATCTTTGTCACAACAGAAAGGTAGTTTGAAAATTGGGCCGGCGACATAACAAAAAAAAAAAAACAGGAAGGGAGCCAACAGCACCCGGGTTTCCCAGGCGGTCACCCATCCAAGTACTAGCCGGGCCCGATGATGCTTAACTTCGGTGATCGGACGAGAACCGGTGTATTCATCATGGTATGGCCGTTGGCCCTCATCTAATGTAGGAGCACGGCAGAATTCGCGTTCGGCTTTTCTCCCAACACACAAAATGTTAGTTTTCGGCCGCATTTGACGAAAGCGCTTCCTTCCGCAACCGCCAGTTCCTCGAGGGCGGCGCGGGGAGGCGCGCCCGGCGTCCCAGCAGAGTGACGACCGAATTGGCGGGCGCACCGCCGCGTGTGTGAGACGCACTGCTGCTCGTTGCACCCCCTGTCATTCGCTGGGCGCGTGCAGCCTTCGACACTAGCGGAGGACGCATCTTGTCCCTGGTGTTCAGCGGAGGGCCTGTGCGGGGTGCGCCAGTGTCGTGCTGGAGGGCCCACTGGTAGCGATGTGGGCTTCCTCGCCTCGCCTCGCCTCACACCAGGTGTCTGCGTAGTTTGCAGTGCATTCGCACTATTCCTATCCCTGTCCCTGTCCCCGTCCCGACTTGTCCCGACTTTGCTCGACTGCCGCTCGCTGCCGCTCGGGTCGTGGTCCATATGACAGCGCAAGCACGACAAACGTCTGCGGGACGAGACGAGACGAGACGAGACGAGACGACTAAGGAATAAATTCGTGGTTACAAATCAAATTTGGAACTCTACACTCCTACACAACAATAGGCGGTACGTATTTCAGAATTCACCTGCCGATTCGTACTGTTTTGTCGTTTTCAAAGTCTTCTTGGCAAACTTGGTTAGCACATTCTCCCTCAAACTGAGTTAATTACTGCATTTTCGTACCATTACAGTAGTTTAAAAGGCTTAAGGAAGCATCTTTGTCACAACAGAAAGGTAGTTTGAAAATTGGGCCGGCGACATAACAAAAAAAAAAAAAACAGGAAGGGAGCCAACAGCACCCGGGTTTCCCAGGCGGTCACCCATCCAAGTACTAGCCGGGCCCGATGATGCTTAACTTCGGTGATCGGACGAGAACCGGTGTATTCATCATGGTATGGCCGTTGGCCCTCATCTAATGTAGGAGCACGGCAGAATTCGCGTTCGGCTTTTCTCCCAACACACAAAATGTTAGTTTTCGGCCGCATTTGACGAAAGCGCTTCCTTCCGCAACCGCCAGTTCCTCGAGGGCGGCGCGGGGAGGCGCGCCCGGCGTCCCAGCAGAGTGACGACCGAATTGGCGGGCGCACCGCCGCGTGTGTGAGACGCACTGCTGCTCGTTGCACCCCCTGTCATTCGCTGGGCGCGTGCAGCCTTCGACACTAGCGGAGGACGCATCTTGTCCCTGGTGCTCAGCGGAGGGCCTGTGCGGGGTGCGCCAGTGTCGTGCTGGAGGGCCCACTGGTAGCGATGTGGGCTTCCTCGCCTCGCCTCGCCTCACACCAGGTGTCTGCGTAGTTTGCAGTGCATTCGCACTATTCCTATCCCTGTCCCTGTCCCCGTCCCGACTTGTCCCGACTTTGCTCGACTGCCGCTCGCTGCCGCTCGGGTCGTGGTCCATATGACAGCGCAAGCACGACAAACGTCTGCGGGACGAGACGAGACGAGACGAGACGAGACGACTAAGGAATAAATTCGTGGTTACAAATCAAATTTGGAACTCTACACTCCTACACAACAATAGGCGGTGACGTATTTCAGAAATCACCTGCCGATTCGTACTGTTTTGTCGTTTTCAAAGTCTTCTTGGCAAACTTGGTTAGCTCATTCTCCCTCAAACTGAGTTAATTACTGCATTTTCGTACCATTACAGTAGTTTAAAAGGCTTAAGGAAGCATCTTTGTCACAACAGAAAGGTAGTTTGAAAATTGGGCTGGCGACATAACAAAAAAAAAAAAAAAACAGGAATGGAGCCAACAGCACCCGGGTTTCCCAGGCGGTCACCCATCCAAGTACTAGCCGGGCCCGATGACGCTTAACTTCGGTGATCGGACGAGAACCGGTGTATTCATCATTGTATGGCCGTTGGCGCTCATCTAATGTAGGAGCACGGCAGAATTCGCGTTCGGCTTTTCTCCCAACACACAAAATGTTAGTTTTCGGCCGCATTTGACGAAAGCGCTTCCTTCCGCAACCGCCAGTTCCTCGAGGACGGCGCGGGGAGGCGCGCCCGGCGTCCCAGCAGAGTGACGGCCGAATTGGCGGGCGCACCGCCGCGTGTGTGAGACGCACTGCTGCTCGTTGCACCCCCTGTCATTCGCTGGGCGCGTGCAGCCTTCGACACTAGCGGAGGACGCATCTAGTCCCTGGTGTTCAGCGGAGGGCCTGTGCGGGGTGCGCCAGTGTCGTGCTGGAGGGCCCACTGGTAGCGATGTGGGCTTCCTCGCCTCGCCTCGCCTCACACCAGGTGTCTGCGTAGTTTGCAGTGCATTCGCACTATTCCTATCCCTGTCCCTGTCCCCGTCCCGACTTGTCCCGACTTTGCTCGACTGCCGCTCGCTGCCGCTCGGGTCGTGGTCCATATGATAGCGCAAGCACGACAAACGTCTGCGGGACGAGACGAGACGAGACGAGACGAGACGACTAAGGAATAAATTCGTGGTTACAAATCAAATTTGGAACTCTACACTCCTACACAACAATAGGCGGTGACGTATTTCAGAAATCACCTGCCGATTCGTACTGTTTTGTCGTTTTCAAAGTCTTCTTGGCAAACTTGGTTAGCTCATTCTCCCTCAAACTGAGTTAATTACTGCATTTTCGTACCATTACAGTAGTTTAAAAGGCTTAAGGAAGCATCTTTGTCACAACAGAAAGGTAGTTTGAAAATTGGGCTGGCGACATAACAAAAAAAAAAAAAAACAGGAATGGAGCCAACAGCACCCGGGTTTCCCAGGCGGTCACCCATCCAAGTACTAGCCGGGCCCGATGATGCTTAACTTCGTTGATCGGACGAGAACCGGTGTATTCATCATGGTATGGCCGTTGGCGCTCATCTAATGTAGGAGCACGGCAGAATTCGCGTTCCGCTTTTCTCCCAACACACAAAATGTTAGTTTTCGGCCGCATTTGACGAAAGCGCTTCCTTCCGCAACCGCCAGTTCCTCGAGGACGGCGCGGGGAGGCGCGCCCGGCGTCCCAGCAGAGTGACGGCCGAATTGGCGGGCGCACCGCCGCGTGTGTGAGACGCACTGCTGCTCGTTGCACCCCCTGTCATTCGCTGGGCGCGTGCAGCCTTCGACACTAGCGGAGGACGCATCTAGTCCCTGGTGCTCAGCGGAGGGCCTGTGCGGGGTGCGCCAGTGTCGTGCTGGAGGGCCCACTGGTAGCGATGTGGGCTTCCTCGCCTCGCCTCGCCTCACACCAGGTGTCTGCGTAGTTTGCAGTGCATTCGCACCATTCCTATCCCTGTCCCTGTCCCCGTCCCGACTTTGCTCGACTGCCGCTCGCTGCCGCTCGGGTCGTGGTCCATATGACAGCGCAAGCACGACAAACGTCTGCGGGACGAGACGAGACGAGACGAGACGAGACGACTAAGGAATAAATTCGTGGTTACAAATCAAATTTGGAACTCTACACTCCTACACAACAATAGGCGGTACGTATTTCAGAATTCACCTGCCGATTCGTACTGTTTTGTCGTTTTCAAAGTCTTCTTGGCAAACGTGGTTAGCACATTCTCCCTCAAACTGAGTTAATTACTGCATTTTCGTACCATTACAGTAGTTTAAAAGGCTTAAGGAAGCATCTTTGTCACAACAGAAAGGTAGTTTGAAAATTGGGCTGGCGACATAACAAAAAACATAACAGGAAGGGAGCCAACAGCTCCCGGGTTTCCCAGGCGGTCACCCATCCAAGTACTAGCCGGGCCCGATGATGCTTAACTTCGGTGATCGGACGAGAACCGGTGTATTCATCATGGTATGGCCGTTGGCGCTCATCTAATGTAGGAGCACGGCAGAATTCGCGTTCGGCTTTTCTCCCAACACACAAAATGTTAGTTTTCGGCCGCATTTGACGAAAGCGCTTCCTTCCGCAACCGCCAGTTCCCCGAGGACGGCGCGGGGAGGCGCGCCCGGCGTCCCAGCAGAGTGACGGCCGAATTGGCGGGCGCACCGCCGCGTGTGTGAGACGCACTGCTGCTCGTTGCACCCCCTGTCATTCGCTGGGCGCGTGCAGCCTTCGACACTAGCGGAGGACGCATCTTGTACCTGGTGTTCAGCGGAGGGCCTGTGCGGGGTGCGCCAGTGTCGTGCTGGAGGGCCCACTGATAGCGATGTGGGCTTCCTCGCCTCGCCTCGCCTCACACCAGGTGTCTGCGTAGTTTGCAGTGCATTCGCACCATTCCTATCCCTGCCCTGTCCCCGTCCCGACTTGTCCCGACTTTGCTCGACTGCCGCTCGCTGCCGCTCGGGTCGTGGTCCATATGACAGCGCAAGCACGACAAACGTCTGCGGGACGAGACGAGACGAGACGAGACGAGACGACTAAGGAATAAATTCGTGGTTACAAATCAAATTTGGAACTCTACACTCCTACAAAACAATAGGCGGTACGTATTTCAGAATTCACCTGCCGATTCGTACTGTTTTGTCGTTTTCAAAGTCTTCTTGGCAAACGTGGTTAGCACATTCTCCCTCAAACTGAGTTAATTACTGCATTTTCGTACCATTACAGTAGTTTAAAAGGCTTAAGGAAGCATCTTTGTCACAACAGAAAGGTAGTTTGAAAATTGGGCTGGCGACATAACAAAAAACATAACAGGGAGGGAGCCAACAGCACCCGGGTTTCCCAGGCGGTCACCCATCCAAGTACTAGCCGGGCCCGATGATGCTTAACTTCGGTGATCGGACGAGAACCGGTGTATTCATCATGGTATGGCCGTTGGCCCTCATCTAATGTAGGAGCACGGCAGAATTCGCGTTCGGCTTTTCTCCCAACACACAAAATGTTAGTTTTCGGCCGCATTTGACGAAAGCGCTTCCTTCCGCAACCGCCAGTTCCTCGAGGACGGCGCGGGGAGGCGCGCCCGGCGTCCCAGCAGAGTGACGACCGAATTGGCGGGCGCACTGCCGCGTGTGTGAGACGCACTGCTGCTCGTTGCACCCCCTGTCATTCGCTGGGCGCGTGCAGCCTTCGACACTAGCGGAGGACGCATCTTGTCCCTGGTGTTCAGCGGAGGGCCTGTGCGGGGTGCGCCAGTGTCGTGCTGGAGGGCCCACTGGTAGCGATGTGGGCTTCCTCGCCTCGCCTCGCCTCACACCAGGTGTCTGCGTAGTTTGCAGTGCATTCGCACCATTCCTATCCCTGTCCCGGTCCCCGTCCCGACTTGTCCCGACTTTGCTCGACTGCCGCTCGCTGCCGCTCGGGTCGTGGTCCATATGACAGCGCAAGCACGACAAACGTCTGCGGGACGAGACGAGACGAGACGAGACGAGACGACTAAGGAATAAATTCGTGGTTACAAATCAAATTTGGAACTCTACACTCCTACAAAACAATAGGCGGTACGTATTTCAGAATTCACCTGCCGATTCGTACTGTTTTGTCGTTTTCAAAGTCTTCTTGGCAAACGTGGTTAGCACATTCTCCCTCAAACTGAGTTAATTACTGCATTTTCGTACCATTACAGTAGTTTAAAAGGCTTAAGGAAGCATCTTTGTCACAACAGAAAGGTAGTTTGAAAATTGGGCTGGCGACATAACAAAAAACATAACAGGGAGGGAGCCAACAGCACCCGGGTTTCCCAGGCGGTCACCCATCCAAGTACTAGCCGGGCCCGATGATGCTTAACTTCGGTGATCGGACGAGAACCGGTGTATTCATCATGGTATGGCCGTTGGCCCTCATCTAATGTAGGAGCACGGCAGAATTCGCGTTCGGCTTTTCTCCCAACACACAAAATGTTAGTTTTCGGCCGCATTTGACGAAAGCGCTTCCTTCCGCAACCGCCAGTTCCTCGAGGACGGCGCGGGGAGGCGCGCCCGGCGTCCCAGCAGAGTGACGACCGAATTGGCGGGCGCACTGCCGCGTGTGTGAGACGCACTGCTGCTCGTTGCACCCCCTGTCATTCGCTGGGCGCGTGCAGCCTTCGACACTAGCGGAGGACGCATCTTGTCCCTGGTGTTCAGCGGAGGGCCTGTGCGGGGTGCGCCAGTGTCGTGCTGGAGGGCCCACTGGTAGCGATGTGGGCTTCCTCGCCTCGCCTCGCCTCACACCAGGTGTCTGCGTAGTTTGCAGTGCAGTCGCACCATTCCTATCCCTGTCCCGGTCCCCGTCCCGACTTGTCCCGACTTTGCTCGACTGCCGCTCGCTGCCGCTCGGGTCGTGGTCCATATGACAGCGCAAGCACGACAAACGTCTGCGGGACGAGACGAGACGAGACGAGACGAGACGACTAAGGAATAAATTCGTGGTTACAAATCAAATTTGGAACTCTACACTCCTACACAACAATAGGCGGTGACGTATTTCAGAAATCACCTGCCGATTCGTACTGTTTTGTCGTTTTCAAAGTCTTCTTGGCAAACTTGGTTAGCACATTCTCCCTCAAACTGAGTTAATTACTGCATTTTCGTACCATTACAGTAGTTTAAAAGGCTTAAGGAAGCATCTTTGTCACAACAGAAAGGTAGTTTGAAAATTGGGCTGGCGACATAACAAAAAAAAAAAAAAAAACAGGAATGGAGCCAACAGCACCCGGGTTTCCCAGGCGGTCACCCATCCAAGTACTAGCCGGGCCCGATGATGCTTAACTTCGGTGATCGGACGAGAACCGGTGTATTCATCATGGTATGGCCGTTGGCGCTCATCTAATGTAGGAGCACGGCAGAATTCGCGTTCGGCTTTTCTCCCAACACACAAAATGTTAGTTTTCGGCCGCATTTGACGAAAGCGCTTCCTTCCGCAACCGCCAGTTCCTCGAGGACGGCGCGGGGAGTCGCGCCCGGCGTCCCAGCAGAGTGACGGCCGAATTGGCGGGCGCACCGCCGCGTGTGTGAGACGCACTGCTGCTCGTTGCACCCCCTGTCATTCGCTGGGCGCGTGCAGCCTTCGACACTAGCGGAGGACGCATCTAGTCCCTGGTGCTCAGCGGAGGGCCTGTGCGGGGTGCGCCAGTGTCGTGCTGGAGGGCCCACTGGTAGCGATGTGGGCTTCCTCGCCTCGCCTCGCCTCACACCAGGTGTCTGCGTAGTTTGCAGTGCATTCGCACCATTCCTATCCCTGTCCCTGTCCCCGTCCCGACTTGTCCCGACTTTGCTCGACTGCCGCTCGCTGCCGCTCGGGTCGTGGTCCATATGACAGCGCAAGCACGACAAACGTCTGCGGGACGAGACGAGACGAGACGAGACGAGACGACTAAGGAATAAATTCGTGGTTACAAATCAAATTTGGAACTCTACACTCCTACACAACAATAGGCGGTGACGTATTTCAGAATTCACCTGCCGATTCGTACTGTTTTGTCGTTTTCAAAGTCTTCTTGGCAAACTTGGTTAGCACATTCTCCCTCAAACTGAGTTAATTACTGCATTTTCGTACCATTACAGTAGTTTAAAAGGCTTAAGGAAGCATCTTTGTCACAACAGAAAGGTAGTTTGAAAATTGGGCTGGCGACATAACAAAAAAAAAAAAAAAACAGGAATGGAGCCAACAGCACCCGGGTTTCCCAGGCGGTCACCCATCCAAGTACTAGCCGGGCCCGATGATGCTTAACTTCGGTGATCGGACGAGAACCGGTGTATTCATCATGGTATGGCCGTTGGCGCTCATCTAATGTAGGAGCACGGCAGAATTCGCGTTCCGCTTTTCTCCCAACACACAAAATGTTAGTTTTCGGCCGCATTTGACGAAAGCGCTTCCTTCCGCAACCGCCAGTTCCTCGAGGACGGCGCGGGGAGGCGCGCCCGGCGTCCCAGCAGAGTGACGGCCGAATTGGCGGGCGCACCGCCGCGTGTGTGAGACGCACTGCTGCTCGTTGCACCCCCTGTCATTCGCTGGGCGCATGCAGCCTTCGACACTAGCGGAGGACGCATCAAGTCCCTGGTGCTCAGCGGAGGGCCTGTGCGGGGTGCGCCAGTGTCGTGCTGGAGGGCCCACTGGTAGCGATGTGGGCTTCCTCGCCTCGCCTCGCCTCACACCAGGTGTCTGCGTAGTTTGCAGTGCATTCGCACCATTCCTATCCCTGTACCTGTCCCCGTCCCGACTTGTCCCGACTTTGCTCGACTGCCGCTCGCTGCCGCTCGGGTCGTGGTCCATATGACAGCGCAAGCACGACAAACGTCTGCGGGACGAGACGAGACGAGACGACTAAGGAATAAATTCGTGGTTACAAATCAAATTTGGAACTCTACACTCCTACACAACAATAGGCGGTACGTATTTCAGAATTCACCTGCCGATTCGTACTGTTTTGTCGTTTTCAAAGTCTTCTTGGCAAACGTGGTTAGCACATTCTCCCTCAAACTGAGTTAATTACTGCATTTTCGTACCATTACAGTAGTTTAAAAGGCTTAAGGAAGCATCTTTGTCACAACAGAAAGGTAGTTTGAAAATTGGGCTGGCGACATAACAAAAAACATAACAGGAAGGGAGCCAACAGCACCCGGGTTTCCCAGGCGGTCACCCATCCAAGTACTAGCCGGGCCCGATGATGCTTAACTTCGGTGATCGGACGAGAACCGGTGTATTCATCATGGTATGGCCGTTGGCGCTCATCTAATGTAGGAGCACGGCAGAATTCGCGTTCGGCTTTTCTCCCAACACACAAAATGTTAGTTTTCGGCCGCATTTGACGAAAGCGCTTCCTTCCGCAACCGCCAGTTCCTCGAGGACGGCGCGGGGAGGCGCGCCCGGCGTCCCAGCAGAGTGACGACCGAATTGGCGGGCGCACTGCCGCGTGTGTGAGACGCACTGCTGCTCGTTGCACCCCCTGTCATTCGCTGGGCGCGTGCAGCCTTCGACACTAGCGGAGGACGCATCTTGTCCCTGGTGTTCAGCGGAGGGCCTGTGCGGGGTGCGCCAGTGTCGTGCTGGAGGGCCCACTGGTAGCGATGTGGGCTTCCTCGCCTCGCCTCGCCTCACACCAGGTGTCTGCGTAGTTTGCAGTGCATTCGCACCATTCCTATCCCTGTCCCTGTCCCCGTCCCGACTTGTCCCGACTTTGCTCGACTGCCGCTCGCTGCCGCTCGGGTCGTGGTCCATATGACAGCGCAAGCACGACAAACGTCTGCGGGACGAGACGAGACGAGACGAGACGAGACGACTAAGGAATAAATTCGTGGTTACAAATCAAATTTGGAACTCTACACTCCTACACAACAATAGGCGGTACGTATTTCAGAATTCACCTGCCGATTCGTACTGTTTTGTCGTTTTCAAAGTCTTCTTGGCAAACGTGGTTAGCACATTCTCCCTCAAACTGAGTTAATTACTGCATTTTCGTACCATTACAGTAGTTTAAAAGGCTTAAGGAAGCATCTTTGTCACAACAGAAAGGTAGTTTGAAAATTGGGCTGGCGACATAACAAAAAACATAACAGGAAGGGAGCCAACAGCACCCGGGTTTCCCAGGCGGTCACCCATCCAAGTACTAGCCGGGCCCGATGATGCTTAACTTCGGTGATCGGACGAGAACCGGTGTATTCATCATGGTATGGCCGTTGGCGCTCATCTAATGTAGGAGCACGGCAGAATTCGCGTTCGGCTTTTCTCCCAACACACAAAATGTTAGTTTTCGGCCGCATTTGACGAAAGCGCTTCCTTCCGCAACCGCCAGTTCCTCGAGGACGGCGCGGGGAGGCGCGCCCGGCGTCCCAGCAGAGTGACGGCCGAATTGGCGGGCGCACCGCCGCGTGTGTGAGACGCACTGCTGCTCGTTGCACCCCCTGTCATTCGCTGGGCGCGTGCAGCCTTCGACACTAGCGGAGGACGCATCTTGTCCCTGGTGCTCAGCGGAGGGCCTGTGCGGGGTGCGCCAGTGTCGTGCTGGAGGGCCCACTGGTAGCGATGTGGGCTTCCTCGCCTCGCCTCGCCTCACACCAGGTGTCTGCGTAGTTTGCAGTGCATTCGCACCATTCCTATCCCTGTCCCGGTCCCCGTCCCGACTTGTCCCGACTTTGCTCGACTGCCGCTCGCTGCCGCTCGGGTCGTGGTCCATATGACAGCGCAAGCACGACAAACGTCTGCGGGACGAGACGAGACGAGACGAGACGAGACGACTAAGGAATAAATTCGTGGTTACAAATCAAATTTGGAACTCTACATTCCTACACAACAATAGGCGGTACGTATTTCAGAATTCACCTGCCGATTCGTACTGTTTTGTCGTTTTCAAAGTCTTCTTGGCAAACGTGGTTAGCACATTCTCTCTCAAACTGAGTTAATTACTGCATTTTCGTACCATTACAGTAGTTTAAAAGGCTTAAGGAAGCATCTTTGTCACAACAGAAAGGTAGTTTGAAAATTGGGCTGGCGACATAAAAACATAACAGGAAGGGAGCCAACAGCACCCGGGTTTCCCAGGCGGTCACCCATCCAAGTACTAGCCGGGCCCGATGATGCTTAACTTCGGTGATCGGACGAGAACCGGTGTATTCATCATGGTATGGCCGTTGGCGCTCATCTAATGTAGGAGCACGGCAGAATTCGCGTTCCGCTTTTCTCCCAACACACAAAATGTTAGTTTTCGGCCGCATTTGACGAAAGCGCTTCCTTCCGCAACCGCCAGTTCCTCGAGGACGGCGCGGGGAGGCGCGGCCGGCGTCCCAGCAGAGTGACGGCCGAATTGGCGGGCGCACCGCCGCGTGTGTGAGACGCACTGCTGCTCGTTGCACCCCCTGTCATTCGCTGGGCGCATGCAGCCTTCGACACTAGCGGAGGACGCATCAAGTCCCTGGTGCTCAGCGGAGGGCCTGTGCGGGGTGCGCCAGTGTCGTGCTGGAGGGCCCACTGGTAGCGATGTGGGCTTCCTCGCCTCGCCTCGCCTCACACCAGGTGTCTGCGTAGTTTGCAGTGCATTCGCACCATTCCTATCCCTGTCCCGGTCCCCGTCCCGACTTGTCCCGACTTTGCTCGACTGCCGCTCGCTGCCGCTCGGGTCGTGGTCCATATGACAGCGCAAGCACGACAAACGTCTGCGGGACGAGACGAGACGAGACGACTAAGGAATAAATTCGTGGTTACAAATCAAATTTGGAACTCTACACTCCTACACAACAATAGGCGGTACGTATTTCAGAAATCACCTGCCGATTCGTACTGTTTTGTCGTTTTCAAAGTCTTCTTGGCAAACGTGGTTAGCACGTTCTCTCTCAAACTGAGTTAATTACTGCATTTTCGTACCATTACAGTAGTTTAAAAGGCTTAAGGAAGCATCTTTGTCACAACAGAAAGGTAGTTTGAAAATTGGGCTGGCGACATAACAAAAAACATAACAGGAAAAGAGCCAACAGCACCCGGGTTTCCCAGGCGGTCACCCATCCAAGTACTAGCCGGGCCCGATGATGCTTAACTTCGGTGATCGGACGAGAACCGGTGTATTCATCATGGTATGGCCGTTGGCGCTCATCTAATGTAGGAGCACGGCAGAATTCGCGTTCGGCTTTTCTCCCAACACACAAAATGTTAGTTTTCGGCCGCATTTGACGAAAGCGCTTCCTTCCGCAACCGCCAGTTCCTCGAGGACGGCGCGGGGAGGCGCGCCCGGCGTCCCAGCAGAGTGACGGCCGAATTGGCGGGCGCACCGCCGCGTGTGTGAGACGCACTGCTGCTCGTTGCACCCCCTGTCATTCGCTGGGCGCGTGCAGCCTTCGACACTAGCGGAGGACGCATCTTGTCCCTGGTGCTCAGCGGAGGGCCTGTGCGGGGTGCGCCAGTGTCGTGCTGGAGGGCCCACTGGTAGCGATGTGGGCTTCCTCGCCTCGCCTCGCCTCACACCACGTGTCTGCGTAGTTTGCAGTGCATTCGCACCATTCCTATCCCTGTCCCGGTCCCCGTCCCGACTTGTCCCGACTTTGCTCGACTGCCGCTCGCTGCCGCTCGGGTCGTGGTCCATATGACAGCGCAAGCACGACAAACGTCTGCGGGACGAGACGAGACGAGACGAGACGAGACGACTAAGGAATAAATTCGTGGTTACAAATCAAATTTGGAACTCTACACTCCTACACAACAATAGGCGGTACGTATTTCAGAATTCACCTGCCGATTCGTACTGTTTTGTCGTTTTCAAAGTCTTCTTGGCAAACGTGGTTAGCACATTCTCTCTCAAACTGAGTTAATTACTGCATTTTCGTACCATTACAGTAGTTTAAAAGGCTTAAGGAAGCATCTTTGTCACAACAGAAAGGTAGTTTGAAAATTGGGCTGGCGACATAACAAAAAACATAACAGGAAAAGAGCCAACAGCACCCGGGTTTCCCAGGCGGTCACCCATCCAAGTACTAGCCGGGCCCGATGATGCTTAACTTCGGTGATCGGACGAGAACCGGTGTATTCATCATGGTATGGCCGTTGGCGCTCATCTAATGTAGGAGCACGGCAGAATTCGCGTTCGGCTTTTCTCCCAACACACAAAATGTTAGTTTTCGGCCGCATTTGACGAAAGCGCTTCCTTCCGCAACCGCCAGTTCCTCGAGGACGGCGCGGGGAGGCGCGCCCGGCGTCCCAGCAGAGTGACGGCCGAATTGGCGGGCGCACCGCCGCGTGTGTGAGACGCACTGCTGCTCGTTGCACCCCCTGTCATTCGCTGGGCGCGTGCAGCCTTCGACACTAGCGGAGGACGCATCTTGTCCCTGGTGCTCAGCGGAGGGCCTGTGCGGGGTGCGCCAGTGTCGTGCTGGAGGGCCCACTGGTAGCGATGTGGGCTTCCTCGCCTCGCCTCGCCTCACACCAGGTGTCTGCGTAGTTTGCAGTGCATTCGCACCATTCCTATCCCTGTCCCGGTCCCCGTCCCGACTTGTCCCGACTTTGCTCGACTGCCGCTCGCTGCCGCTCGGGTCGTGGTCCATATGACAGCGCAAGCACGACAAACGTCTGCGGGACGAGACGAGACGAGACGAGACGAGACGACTAAGGAATAAATTCGTGGTTACAAATCAAATTTGGAACTCTACACTCCTACACAACAATAGGCGGTACGTATTTCAGAATTCACCTGCCGATTCGTACTGTTTTGTCGTTTTCAAAGTCTTCTTGGCAAACGTGGTTAGCACATTCTCTCTCAAACTGAGTTAATTACTGCATTTTCGTACCATTACAGTAGTTTAAAAGGCTTAAGGAAGCATCTTTGTCACAACAGAAAGGTAGTTTGAAAATTGGGCTGGCGACATAAAAACATAACAGGAAGGGAGCCAACAGCACCCGGGTTTCCCAGGCGGTCACCCATCCAAGTACTAGCCGGGCCCGATGATGCTTAACTTCGGTGATCGGACGAGAACCGGTGTATTCATCATGGTATGGCCGTTGGCGCTCATCTAATGTAGGAGCACGGCAGAATTCGCGTTCGGCTTTTCTCCCAACACACAAAATGTTAGTTTTCGGCCGCATTTGACGAAAGCGCTTCCTTCCGCAACCGCCAGTTCCTCGAGGACGGCGCGGGGAGGCGCGCCCGGCGTCCCAGCAGAGTGACGGCCGAATTGGCGGGCGCACCGCCGCGTGTGTGAGACGCACTGCTGCTCGTTGCACCCCCTGTCATTCGCTGGGCGCATGCAGCCTTCGACACTAGCGGAGGACGCATCAAGTCCCTGGTGCTCAGCGGAGGGCCTGTGCGGGGTGCGCCAGTGTCGTGCTGGAGGGCCCACTGGTAGCGATGTGGGCTTCCTCGCCTCGCCTCGCCTCACACCAGGTGTCTGCGTAGTTTGCAGTGCATTCGCACCATTCCTATCCCTGTACCTGTCCCCGTCCCGACTTGTCCCGACTTTGCTCGACTGCCGCTCGCTGCCGCTCGGGTCGTGGTCCATATGACAGCGCAAGCACGACAAACGTCTGCGGGACGAGACGAGACGAGACGACTAAGGAATAAATTCGTGGTTACAAATCAAATTTGGAACTCTACACTCCTACACAACAATAGGCGGTACGTATTTCAGAATTCACCTGCCGATTCGTACTGTTTTGTCGTTTTCAAAGTCTTCTTGGCAAACGTGGTTAGCACATTCTCCCTCAAACTGAGTTAATTACTGCATTTTCGTACCATTACAGTAGTTTAAAAGGCTTAAGGAAGCATCTTTGTCACAACAGAAAGGTAGTTTGAAAATTGGGCTGGCGACATAACAAAAAACATAACAGGAAGGGAGCCAACAGCACCCGGGTTTCCCAGGCGGTCACCCATCCAAGTACTAGCCGGGCCCGATGATGCTTAACTTCGGTGATCGGACGAGAACCGGTGTATTCATCATGGTATGGCCGTTGGCGCTCATCTAATGTAGGAGCACGGCAGAATTCGCGTTCGGCTTTTCTCCCAACACACAAAATGTTAGTTTTCGGCCGCATTTGACGAAAGCGCTTCCTTCCGCAACCGCCAGTTCCTCGAGGACGGCGCGGGGAGGCGCGCCCGGCGTCCCAGCAGAGTGACGGCCGAATTGGCGGGCGCACCGCCGCGTGTGTGAGACGCACTGCTGCTCGTTGCACCCCCTGTCATTCGCTGGGCGCGTGCAGCCTTCGACACTAGCGGAGGACGCATCTTGTCCCTGGTGCTCAGCGGAGGGCCTGTGCGGGGTGCGCCAGTGTCGTGCTGGAGGGCCCACTGGTAGCGATGTGGGCTTCCTCGCCTCGCCTCGCCTCACACCAGGTGTCTGCGTAGTTTGCAGTGCATTCGCACCATTCCTATCCCTGTCCCGGTCCCCGTCCCGACTTGTCCCGACTTTGCTCGACTGCCGCTCGCTGCCGCTCGGGTCGTGGTCCATATGACAGCGCAAGCACGACAAACGTCTGCGGGACGAGACGAGACGAGACGAGACGAGACGACTAAGGAATAAATACGTGGTTACAAATCAAATTTGGAACTCTACACTCCTACACAACAATAGGCGGTACGTATTTCAGAATTCACCTGCCGATTCGTACTGTTTTGTCGTTTTCAAAGTCTTCTTGGCAAACGTGGTTAGCACATTCTCTCTCAAACTGAGTTAATTACTGCATTTTCGTACCATTACAGTAGTTTAAAAGGCTTAAGGAAGCATCTTTGTCACAACAGAAAGGTAGTTTGAAAATTGGGCTGGCGACATAAAAACATAACAGGAAGGGAGCCAACAGCACCCGGGTTTCCCAGGCGGTCACCCATCCAAGTACTAGCCGGGCCCGATGATGCTTAACTTCGGTGATCGGACGAGAACCGGTGTATTCATCATGGTATGGCCGTTGGCGCTCATCTAATGTAGGAGCACGGCAGAATTCGCGTTCCGCTTTTCTCCCAACACACAAAATGTTAGTTTTCGGCCGCATTTGACGAAAGCGCTTCCTTCCGCAACCGCCAGTTCCTCGAGGACGGCGCGGGGAGGCGCGCCCGGCGTCCCAGCAGAGTGACGGCCGAATTGGCGGGCGCACCGCCGCGTGTGTGAGACGCACTGCTGCTCGTTGCACCCCCTGTCATTCGCTGGGCGCATGCAGCCTTCGACACTAGCGGAGGACGCATCAAGTCCCTGGTGCTCAGCGGAGGGCCTGTGCGGGGTGCGCCAGTGTCGTGCTGGAGGGCCCACTGGTAGCGATGTGGGCTTCCTCGCCTCGCCTCGCCTCACACCAGGTGTCTGCGTAGTTTGCAGTGCATTCGCAACATTCCTATCCCTGTACCTGTCCCCGTCCCGACTTGTCCCGACTTTGCTCGACTGCCGCTCGCTGCCGCTCGGGTCGTGGTCCATATGACAGCGCAAGCACGACAAACGTCTGCGGGACGAGACGAGACGAGACGACTAAGGAATAAATTCGTGGTTACAAATCAAATTTGGAACTCTACACTCCTACACAACAATAGGCGGTACGTATTTCAGAAATCACCTGCCGATTCGTACTGTTTTGTCGTTTTCAAAGTCTTCTTGGCAAACGTGGTTAGCACATTCTCCCTCAAACTGAGTTAATTACTGCATTTTCGTACCATTACAGTAGTTTAAAAGGCTTAAGGAAGCATCTTTGTCACAACAGAAAGGTAGTTTGAAAATTGGGCTGGCGACATAACAAAAAACATAACAGGAAGGGAGCCAACAGCACCCGGGTTTCCCAGGCGGTCACCCATCCAAGTACTAGCCGGGCCCGATGATGCTTAACTTCGGTGATCGGACGAGAACCGGTGTATTCATCATGGTATGGCCGTTGGCGCTCATCTAATGTAGGAGCACGGCAGAATTCGCGTTCGGCTTTTCTCCCAACACACAAAATGTTAGTTTTCGGCCGCATTTGACGAAAGCGCTTCCTTCCGCAACCGCCAGTTCCTCGAGGACGGCGCGGGGAGGCGCGCCCGGCGTCCCAGCAGAGTGACGACCGAATTGGCGGGCGCACTGCCGCGTGTGTGAGACGCACTGCTGCTCGTTGCACCCCCTGTCATTCGCTGGGCGCGTGCAGCCTTCGACACTAGCGGAGGACGCATCTTGTCCCTGGTGTTCAGCGGAGGGCCTGTGCGGGGTGCGCCAGTGTCGTGCTGGAGGGCCCACTGGTAGCGATGTGGGCTTCCTCGCCTCGCCTCGCCTCACACCAGGTGTCTGCGTAGTTTGCAGTGCATTCGCACCATTCCTATCCCTGTCCCGGTCCCCGTCCCGACTTGTCCCGACTTTGCTCGACTGCCGCTCGCTGCCGCTCGGGTCGTGGTCCATATGACAGCGCAAGCACGACAAACGTCTGCGGGACGAGACGAGACGAGACGACTAAGGAATAAATTCGTGGTTACAAATCAAATTTGGAACTCTACACTCCTACACAACAATAGGCGGTACGTATTTCAGAAATCACCTGCCGATTCGTACTGTTTTGTCGTTTTCAAAGTCTTCTTGGCAAACGTGGTTAGCACGTTCTCTCTCAAACTGAGTTAATTACTGCATTTTCGTACCATTACAGTAGTTTAAAAGGCTTAAGGAAGCATCTTTGTCACAACAGAAAGGTAGTTTGAAAATTGGGCTGGCGACATAACAAAAAACATAACAGGAAAAGAGCCAACAGCACCCGGGTTTCCCAGGCGGTCACCCATCCAAGTACTAGCCGGGCCCGATGATGCTTAACTTCGGTGATCGGACGAGAACCGGTGTATTCATCATGGTATGGCCGTTGGCGCTCATCTAATGTAGGAACACGGCAGAATTCGCGTTCGGCTTTTCTCCCAACACACAAAATGTTAGTTTTCGGCCGCATTTGACGAAAGCGCTTCCTTCCGCAACCGCCAGTTCCTCGAGGACGGCGCGGGGAGGCGCGCCCGGCGTCCCAGCAGAGTGACGGCCGAATTGGCGGGCGCACCGCCGCGTGTGTGAGACGCACTGCTGCTCGTTGCACCCCCTGTCATTCGCTGGGCGCGTGCAGCCTTCGACACTAGCGGAGGACGCATCTTGTCCCTGGTGCTCAGCGGAGGGCCTGTGCGGGGTGCGCCAGTGTCGTGCTGGAGGGCCCACTGGTAGCGATGTGGGCTTCCTCGCCTCGCCTCGCCTCACACCAGGTGTCTGCGTAGTTTGCAGTGCATTCGCACCATTCCTATCCCTGTCCCGGTCCCCGTCCCGACTTGTCCCGACTTTGCTCGACTGCCGCTCGCTGCCGCTCGGGTCGTGGTCCATATGACAGCGCAAGCACGACAAACGTCTGCGGGACGAGACGAGACGAGACGAGACGAGACGACTAAGGAATAAATTCGTGGTTACAAATCAAATTTGGAACTCTACACTCCTACACAACAATAGGCGGTACGTATTTCAGAATTCACCTGCCGATTCGTACTGTTTTGTCGTTTTCAAAGTCTTCTTGGCAAACGTGGTTAGCACATTCTCTCTCAAACTGAGTTAATTACTGCATTTTCGTACCATTACAGTAGTTTAAAAGGCTTAAGGAAGCATCTTTGTCACAACAGAAAGGTAGTTTGAAAATTGGGCTGGCGACATAACAAAAAACATAACAGGAAGGGAGCCAACAGCACCCGGGTTTCCCAGGCGGTCACCCATCCAAGTACTAGCCGGGCCCGATGATGCTTAACTTCGGTGATCGGACGAGAACCGGTGTATTCATCATGGTATGGCCGTTGGCGCTCATCTAATGTAGGAGCACGGCAGAATTCGCGTTCGGCTTTTCTCCCAACACACAAAATGTTAGTTTTCGGCCGCATTTGACGAAAGCGCTTCCTTCCGCAACCGCCAGTTCCTCGAGGACGGCGCGGGGAGGCGCGCCCGGCGTCCCAGCAGAGTGACGGCCGAATTGGCGGGCGCACCGCCGCGTGTGTGAGACGCACTGCTGCTCGTTGCACCCCCTGTCATTCGCTGGGCGCGTGCAGCCTTCGACACTAGCGGAGGACGCATCTTGTCCCTGGTGCTCAGCGGAGGGCCTGTGCGGGGTGCGCCAGTGTCGTGCTGGAGGGCCCACTGGTAGCGATGTGGGCTTCCTCGCCTCGCCTCGCCTCACACCAGGTGTCTGCGTAGTTTGCAGTGCATTCGCACCATTCCTATCCCTGTCCCGGTCCCCGTCCCGACTTGTCCCGACTTTGCTCGACTGCCGCTCGCTGCCGCTCGGGTCGTGGTCCATATGACAGCGCAAGCACGACAAACGTCTGCGGGACGAGACGAGACGAGACGAGACGAGACGACTAAGGAATAAATTCGTGGTTACAAATCAAATTTGGAACTCTACACTCCTACACAACAATAGGCGGTACGTATTTCAGAATTCACCTGCCGATTCGTACTGTTTTGTCGTTTTCAAAGTCTTCTTGGCAAACGTGGTTAGCACATTCTCTCTCAAACTGAGTTAATTACTGCATTTTCGTACCATTACAGTAGTTTAAAAGGCTTAAGGAAGCATCTTTGTCACAACAGAAAGGTAGTTTGAAAATTGGGCTGGCGACATAAAAACATAACAGGAAGGGAGCCAACAGCACCCGGGTTTCCCAGGCGGTCACCCATCCAAGTACTAGCCGGGCCCGATGATGCTTAACTTCGGTGATCGGACGAGAACCGGTGTATTCATCATGGTATGGCCGTTGGCGCTCATCTAATGTAGGAGCACGGCAGAATTCGCGTTCGGCTTTTCTCCCAACACACAAAATGTTAGTTTTCGGCCGCATTTGACGAAAGCGCTTCCTTCCGCAACCGCCAGTTCCTCGAGGACGGCGCGGGGAGGCGCGCCCGGCGTCCCAGCAGAGTGACGGCCGAATTGGCGGGCGCACCGCCGCGTGTGTGAGACGCACTGCTGCTCGTTGCACCCCCTGTCATTCGCTGGGCGCGTGCAGCCTTCGACACTAGAGGAGGACGCATCTTGTCCCTGGTGCTCAGCGGAGGGCCTGTGCGGGGTGCGCCAGTGTCGTGCTGGAGGGCCCACTGGTAGCGATGTGGGCTTCCTCGCCTCGCCTCGCCTCACACCAGGTGTCTGCGTAGTTTGCAGTGCATTCGCACCATTCCTATCCCTGTCCCGGTCCCCGTCCCGACTTGTCCCGACTTTGCTCGACTGCCGCTCGCTGCCGCTCGGGTCGTGGTCCATATGACAGCGCAAGCACGACAAACGTCTGCGGGACGAGACGAGACGAGACGACTAAGGAATAAATTCGTGGTTACAAATCAAATTTGGAACTCTACACTCCTACACAACAATAGGCGGTACGTATTTCAGAATTCACCTGCCGATTCGTACTGTTTTGTCGTTTTCAAAGTCTTCTTGGCAAACGTGGTTAGCACATTCTCTCTCAAACTGAGTTAATTACTGCATTTTCGTACCATTACAGTAGTTTAAAAGGCTTAAGGAAGCATCTTTGTCACAACAGAAAGGTAGTTTGAAAATTGGGCTGGCGACATAACAAAAAACATAACAGGAAGGGAGCCAACAGCACCCGGGTTTCCCAGGCGGTCACCCATCCAAGTACTAGCCGGGCCCGATGATGCTTAACTTCGGTGATCGGACGAGAACCGGTGTATTCATCATGGTATGGCCGTTGGCGCTCATCTAATGTAGGAGCACGGCAGAATTCGCGTTCGGCTTTTCTCCCAACACACAAAATGTTAGTTTTCGGCCGCATTTGACGAAAGCGCTTCCTTCCGCAACCGCCAGTTCCTCGAGGACGGCGCGGGGAGGCGCGCCCGGCGTCCCAGCAGAGTGACGGCCGAATTGGCGGGCGCACCGCCGCGTGTGTGAGACGCACTGCTGCTCGTTGCACCCCCTGTCATTCGCTGGGCGCGTGCAGCCTTCGACACTAGCGGAGGACGCATCTTGTCCCTGGTGCTCAGCGGAGGGCCTGTGCGGGGTGCGCCAGTGTCGTGCTGGAGGGCCCACTGGTAGCGATGTGGGCTTCCTCGCCTCGCCTCGCCTCACACCAGGTGTCTGCGTAGTTTGCAGTGCATTCGCACCATTCCTATCCCTGTCCCGGTCCCCGTCCCGACTTGTCCCGACTTTGCTCGACTGCCGCTCGCTGCCGCTCGGGTCGTGGTCCATATGACAGCGCAAGCACGACAAACGTCTGCGGGACGAGACGAGACGAGACGAGACGAGACGACTAAGGAATAAATTCGTGGTTACAAATCAAATTTGGAACTCTACACTCCTACACAACAATAGGCGGTACGTATTTCAGAATTCACCTGCCGATTCGTACTGTTTTGTCGTTTTCAAAGTCTTCTTGGCAAACGTGGTTAGCACATTCTCTCTCAAACTGAGTTAATTACTGCATTTTCGTACCATTACAGTAGTTTAAAAGGCTTAAGGAAGCATCTTTGTCACAACAGAAAGGTAGTTTGAAAATTGGGCTGGCGACATAAAAACATAACAGGAAGGGAGCCAACAGCACCCGGGTTTCCCAGGCGGTCACCCATCCAAGTACTAGCCGGGCCCGATGATGCTTAACTTCGGTGATCGGACGAGAACCGGTGTATTCATCATGGTATGGCCGTTGGCGCTCATCTAATGTAGGAGCACGGCAGAATTCGCGTTCGGCTTTTCTCCCAACACACAAAATGTTAGTTTTCGGCCGCATTTGACGAAAGCGCTTCCTTCCGCAACCGCCAGTTCCTCGAGGACGGCGCGGGGAGGCGCGCCCGGCGTCCCAGCAGAGTGACGGCCGAATTGGCGGGCGCACCGCCGCGTGTGTGAGACGCACTGCTGCTCGTTGCACCCCCTGTCATTCGCTGGGCGCGTGCAGCCTTCGACACTAGCGGAGGACGCATCTTGTCCCTGGTGCTCAGCGGAGGGCCTGTGCGGGGTGCGCCAGTGTCGTGCTGGAGGGCCCACTGGTAGCGATGTGGGCTTCCTCGCCTCGCCTCGCCTCACACCAGGTGTCTGCGTAGTTTGCAGTGCATTCGCACCATTCCTATCCCTGTCCCGGTCCCCGTCCCGACTTGTCCCGACTTTGCTCGACTGCCGCTCGCTGCCGCTCGGGTCGTGGTCCATATGACAGCGCAAGCACGACAAACGTCTGCGGGACGAGACGAGACGAGACGACTAAGGAATAAATTCGTGGTTACAAATCAAATTTGGAACTCTACACTCCTACACAACAATAGGCGGTACGTATTTCAGAAATCACCTGCCGATTCGTACTGTTTTGTCGTTTTCAAAGTCTTCTTGGCAAACGTGGTTAGCACGTTCTCTCTCAAACTGAGTTAATTACTGCATTTTCGTACCATTACAGTAGTTTAAAAGGCTTAAGGAAGCATCTTTGTCACAACAGAAAGGTAGTTTGAAAATTGGGCTGGCGACATAACAAAAAACATAACAGGAAAAGAGCCAACAGCACCCGGGTTTCCCAGGCGGTCACCCATCCAAGTACTAGCCGGGCCCGATGATGCTTAACTTCGGTGATCGGACGAGAACCGGTGTATTCATCATGGTATGGCCGTTGGCGCTCATCTAATGTAGGAGCACGGCAGAATTCGCGTTCGGCTTATCTCCCAACACACAAAATGTTAGTTTTCGGCCGCATTTGACGAAAGCGCTTCCTTCCGCAACCGCCAGTTCCTCGAGGACGGCGCGGGGAGGCGCGCCCGGCGTCCCAGCAGAGTGACGGCCGAATTGGCGGGCGCACCGCCGCGTGTGTGAGACGCACTGCTGCTCGTTGCACCCCCTGTCATTCGCTGGGCGCGTGCAGCCTTCGACACTAGCGGAGGACGCATCTTGTCCCTGGTGCTCAGCGGAGGGCCTGTGCGGGGTGCGCCAGTGTCGTGCTGGAGGGCCCACTGGTAGCGATGTGGGCTTCCTCGCCTCGCCTCGCCTCACACCAGGTGTCTGCGTAGTTTGCAGTGCATTCGCACCATTCCTATCCCTGTCCCGGTCCCCGTCCCGACTTGTCCCGACTTTGCTCGACTGCCGCTCGCTGCCGCTCGGGTCGTGGTCCATATGACAGCGCAAGCACGACAAACGTCTGCGGGACGAGACGAGACGAGACGAGACGAGACGACTAAGGAATAAATTCGTGGTTACAAATCAAATTTGGAACTCTACACTCCTACACAACAATAGGCGGTACGTATTTCAGAATTCACCTGCCGATTCGTACTGTTTTGTCGTTTTCAAAGTCTTCTTGGCAAACGTGGTTAGCACATTCTCTCTCAAACTGAGTTAATTACTGCATTTTCGTACCATTACAGTAGTTTAAAAGGCTTAAGGAAGCATCTTTGTCACAACAGAAAGGTAGTTTGAAAATTGGGCTGGCGACATAAAAACATAACAGGAAGGGAGCCAACAGCACCCGGGTTTCCCAGGCGGTCACCCATCCAAGTACTAGCCGGGCCCGATGATGCTTAACTTCGGTGATCGGACGAGAACCGGTGTATTCATCATGGTATGGCCGTTGGCGCTCATCTAATGTAGGAGCACGGCAGAATTCGCGTTCGGCTTTTCTCCCAACACACAAAATGTTAGTTTTCGGCCGCATTTGACGAAAGCGCTTCCTTCCGCAACCGCCAGTTCCTCGAGGACGGCGCGGGGAGGCGCGCCCGGCGTCCCAGCAGAGTGACGGCCGAATTGGCGGGCGCACCGCCGCGTGTGTGAGACGCACTGCTGCTCGTTGCACCCCCTGTCATTCGCTGGGCGCGTGCAGCCTTCGACACTAGCGGAGGACGCATCTTGTCCCTGGTGCTCAGTGGAGGGCCTGTGCGGGGTGCGCCAGTGTCGTGCTGGAGGGCCCACTGGTAGCGATGTGGGCTTCCTCGCCTCGCCTCGCCTCACACCAGGTGTCTGCGTAGTTTGCAGTGCATTCGCACCATTCCTATCCCTGTCCCGGTCCCCGTCCCGACTTGTCCCGACTTTGCTCGACTGCCGCTCGCTGCCGCTCGGGTCGTGGTCCATATGACAGCGCAAGCACGACAAACGTCTGCGGGACGAGACGAGACGAGACGACTAAGGAATAAATTCGTGGTTACAAATCAAATTTGGAACTCTACACTCCTACACAACAATAGGCGGTACGTATTTCAGAAATCACCTGCCGATTCGTACTGTTTTGTCGTTTTCAAAGTCTTCTTGGCAAACGTGGTTAGCACGTTCTCTCTCAAACTGAGTTAATTACTGCATTTTCGTACCATTACAGTAGTTTAAAAGGCTTAAGGAAGCATCTTTGTCACAACAGAAAGGTAGTTTGAAAATTGGGCTGGCGACATAACAAAAAACATAACAGGAAAAGAGCCAACAGCACCCGGGTTTCCCAGGCGGTCACCCATCCAAGTACTAGCCGGGCCCGATGATGCTTAACTTCGGTGATCGGACGAGAACCGGTGTATTCATCATGGTATGGCCGTTGGCGCTCATCTAATGTAGGAGCACGGCAGAATTCGCGTTCGGCTTTTCTCCCAACACACAAAATGTTAGTTTTCGGCCGCATTTGACGAAAGCGCTTCCTTCCGCAACCGCCAGTTCCTCGAGGACGGCGCGGGGAGGCGCGCCCGGCGTCCCAGCAGAGTGACGGCCGAATTGGCGGGCGCACCGCCGCGTGTGTGAGACGCACTGCTGCTCGTTGCACCCCCTGTCATTCGCTGGGCGCGTGCAGCCTTCGACACTAGCGGAGGACGCATCTTGTCCCTGGTGCTCAGCGGAGGGCCTGTGCGGGGTGCGCCAGTGTCGTGCTGGAGGGCCCACTGGTAGCGATGTGGGCTTCCTCGCCTCGCCTCGCCTCACACCAGGTGTCTGCGTAGTTTGCAGTGCATTCGCACCATTCCTATCCCTGTCCCGGTCCCCGTCCCGACTTGTCCCGACTTTGCTCGACTGCCGCTCGCTGCCGCTCGGGTCGTGGTCCATATGACAGCGCAAGCACGACAAACGTCTGCGGGACGAGACGAGACGAGACGAGACGAGACGACTAAGGAATAAATTCGTGGTTACAAATCAAATTTGGAACTCTACACTCCTACACAACAATAGGCGGTACGTATTTCAGAATTCACCTGCCGATTCGTACTGTTTTGTCGTTTTCAAAGTCTTCTTGGCAAACGTGGTTAGCACATTCTCTCTCAAACTGAGTTAATTACTGCATTTTCGTACCATTACAGTAGTTTAAAAGGCTTAAGGAAGCATCTTTGTCACAACAGAAAGGTAGTTTGAAAATTGGGCTGGCGACATAACAAAAAACATAACAGGAAGGGAGCCAACAGCACCCGGGTTTCCCAGGCGGTCACCCATCCAAGTACTAGCCGGGCCCGATGATGCTTAACTTCGGTGATCGGACGAGAACCGGTGTATTCATCATGGTATGGCCGTTGGCGCTCATCTAATGTAGGAGCACGGCAGAATTCGCGTTCGGCTTTTCTCCCAACACACAAAATGTTAGTTTTCGGCCGCATTTGACGAAAGCGCTTCCTTCCGCAACCGCCAGTTCCTCGAGGACGGCGCGGGGAGGCGCGCCCGGCGTCCCAGCAGAGTGACGACCGAATTGGCGGGCGCACTGCCGCGTGTGTGAGACGCACTGCTGCTCGTTGCACCCCCTGTCATTCGCTGGGCGCGTGCAGCCTTCGACACTAGCGGAGGACGCATCTTGTCCCTGGTGTTCAGCGGAGGGCCTGTGCGGGGTGCGCCAGTGTCGTGCTGGAGGGCCCACTGGTAGCGATGTGGGCTTCCTCGCCTCGCCTCGCCTCACACCAGGTGTCTGCGTAGTTTGCAGTGCATTCGCACCATTCCTATCCCTGTCCCGGTCCCCGTCCCGACTTGTCCCGACTTTGCTCGACTGCCGCTCGCTGCCGCTCGGGTCGTGGTCCATATGACAGCGCAAGCACGACAAACGTCTGCGGGACGAGACGAGACGAGACGAGACGAGACGACTAAGG